>NC_038254.2:47775791-47992915 GCF_000004515.6 Glycine max | reverse complement strand
ACCAAGGGCCGAAGGTTTTAAAGGAATTAAAACCCCCATGCCAATCCCTTTAGTTTTTTGCTCATTATATCAAAAAGGTGGAAACCATTTAAAGATAAGCCAAGTCTCACAGGGCATGCATTTGAAGCAAAAAACATGTGTTGATCATCAAATGATTTCCAAGTCAAAGAGTCTATTGGGTGCATTAAAACTCCATCATCAACTCTTTTGTTCTTATGTCACTTCATATCTTCTGCAACTTGCTTAGACATAAACAATCTTTGCAGTCTTGGATTTATTGGAAAGTAACGAACTATCTTATTGGGGACATTGTTCTTCTTGTTTTCTTGCCATCTACTTTTCTTACAAATAGGACATTCATCAAGGTTTTCATAGCCTCCTCTATACAAGATACAATCATCAATGCAAGCATCTATCTTAACATAATCAAGTCCAAGATCCTTAATAATCTTTTGGCAATCATACTTTGAGTTAGGAAGCACATTCCCTTGGAAAAAAGCTTCAACTAATAACTTTAGCAATGAATCGAATGAAGTATTGCTCCATCCATAAAGACATTTGATTTGAAAAAGGTGAATGATAAAAGATAACCTGAAAATTTTTTGGCAACCCGAATATAATTTTTGTTCAGCGTCTTTCAATAAATTATAAAACTTTTTGGTTTCCTTATTTAGCTCCTCATTGATATTGGCATGACTAGACATAGGATTATCAAGCACATCATCTCCATCCATATAATTTTTTGCAGTCTTGGATTTATTGGAAAGTAACGAACTATCTTATTGGGGACATTGTTCTTCTTATTTTCTTGCCATCTACTTTTCTTATAAATAGGACATTCATCAAGGTTTTCATAGCCTCCTCTATATAAGATACAATCATCAATGCAAGCATCTATCTTAACATAATCAAGTCCAAGATCCTTAATAATCTTTTGGCAATCATACGTTGCGTTAGGAAGCACATTCCCTTGGAAAAAAGCTTCAACTAATAACTTTAGCAATGAATCGAATGAAGTATTTCTCCATCCATAAAGACATTTGATTTGGAAAAGGTGAATGATAAAAGATAACCTGAAAATTTTTTGGCAACCCAGATATAATTTTTGTTCAGCGCCTTTCAATAAATTATAAAACTTTTTGGCTTCCTTATTTAGCTCCACATTGATATTGGCATGACTAGACATAGGATTATCAAGCACATAATCTCCATCCATATTAAGTGGATGATGCATGTCATGAAACATGGGGTATGTTTAAGCATCATCACCCGTTTCAACATTAGCTCTTGAGACATTAGCATCATCTTCAAAATCATCATCATTGTCAGATGATGAATCACTTGAGCTCTCTTCATGAAACCCCCAATACTCGTAATTTTGTTGAAATCTAGATTTCAATAAATCACACATCACTTCATTTATTGTCTTATAGTAAATATTATTGCATCTACAACATGGACACATTGTGCTTTTATTCTTGGAATTGGAAAAAGCAAATTCTAAAAAATCATTAATGCCCTTTAAATACTACGGGAAAGCTCGATTTTTTAGTGTTATCCAACCTTTATTTGCTTGTTAATTATCACAGTCCTACAAATTTTTTTAAATGTGTCAAATTTTAAAATATGCAAATTAATATGATCAATTTGTAAAAATTAAAAAGCAGAAAATTTTACTTACTTAGGGGTACATAACTAATTGTGTTTAAATGAAAAATAAAATAAAAGATTAAAAAATATATAAAAAACGAACAATGCAAAATATAAAAGATTAAAATGATAAAATAAAATCTATAAAAATAGATAAAGGATATCCAACATATTGAGTAATGACCCTTATCTTAGATATTGGGTAACCACCTTTTATTTTAATATGTAGCATCATTGTTTTAGCTTCTATACATTTGTATTTTTTAGTATAATTTTTTCATATTTTTATTTTTAATTTCAATCTCTATTATTTAAGCAATAAACTTATTTCCCAAATTCTGATAATTATTCCATTACATAAATAGAAAATGTAAAAAATAAAAATTTAATGTCTACCAAAATAAAATATGAGGAAACTAAAATAAAAATAGCCATATATTATAAAAATAAAATTTTATTTAAGTAAAAAAATATTTAATAAAGACAAAAAAATATTAATATCTAATAAAGATAAGATACAAATACGATAGATTAGAAGATAAGACACTTAGGATTTAAAAGTAACTTTAAAATTTAAATTAAACATAAAACTTAAAAAATAAAATAAAAATTACTTGAATTTTTTTACTAAAAAATCTCTTTATAAATAAAAAATTGTTTCTTTGTTTCGGCCAAACCAATTTGTTCAATATGAAAAGTAGAAAGAAACATAAATATACAATTTATTTTTCTTATTTATAAAATAATTTTCTTGTTACATTTATAATTTTCCTACCATTGTAATTAACCTAAATTTTTTTAAGAAAAAAATTAAAAAATAGGAATAAGTTTTTTGGGGTAAATATGAAATTTGAAATAATTAGTGATTTTAAATTTTAAATTTTTAAATCAATAAATATTGATAAGTTTGGATGGGTTGTTTATTTTAAAAATCTATATCAAGGACATTTTTATATCTATTTTATTTCTATAATTACATGGGCAAGTTATTAGTATATCCTTATAATTATTTTTGACAAACCATCCACTAATATTATCTTTCTTTTTAATTTAAAAAACATAAAAATATAATGAAACACAAAGTGCTTATTTTCTCCTCCTAAAAATGAAAATTATAACCTCAGTCAATCCAATCACATTTGAGTTAGTTGGGCTGGGTTATAAAGCCACCTAAATCAAATAAACTAATGAACACGTATAAAATAGAAAAATAAATATAACTTATTTTTATGAACAACTGTTTTTTATTATTCTTAAATAAAAAGAAAGATAATAAAAGTAAGTGCGTAGATTGTGAAAGTAGTTATAGGAATAAAATAGTAACTCATGAACATGGTTACAGGGATCCATAGTTAGCTTAAACTAGCTAGCAAGCCTTATATATACCAAAATTTGAAGTATAATCTAATCTAATAAGGGTTATCTCATAGATATTTACTTTTTCAAAAAAAAAAAGCTCATATATATCTTTATTTTTATATATTAACAAAAGTAAAAGAAGTTTTAGAGAAAATCCTTATACATTTGAATGAGAAATCTTTAGATAATTTTTTTTATATAATTTTATATAATTATAAATTTAAATTAGTCACACACTTGTTACTAAAAAAATTAAATATTAATACTCCAAATGCTTATTGGGTGGATTCGAACCTAAATCCCTTTGATTTGATTTTTTTTCTTCTTAAATGTTACATTTTTGCTCATTATAATAGGAAGAAATAATAATAATAATAATAATAATAATAATAATAATAATAATAATAATAATAATAATAAAACTTATGATACACCAGTTCATACGGTTCAATCAGAGATCTACCGGTTCAACAAGAGACCATTAAATTTATTGTTATTAAAAAATTGATTTAAAAATGTTCAATAGTTAGTAATTATCAAATTGATTTAAAAATCTAAACAATTAAATTAAGGTTATTAAAAGAAAACAAATTATGAAGATAAAATCTTCTAACTTAACTAATAAGAATTTATTCCTTTTTCATTTTTTTGTCCAATAACATCATATTTTTGTCATATTAAGTTAGAATTTTAACTAAATAATTTTTAATTAAAAATGAAAGAAATTGTTGAATGGACATAAGTCCAACGTATCATCCTTACAGGCAACCAATTAAAAATTTACAATGAATAAAACAAAAACAAATAAATTCAACCTGTAAAATAAAAATAACTAACATTTAAAACAAATAATTAGAACCCACGATTTTATCTCCAATAAGTGTAACCCTATCTTCTCTAAGAAAAATCCTATAAACATATCTCTCTCCTTATATTTTTATACATGAAAACCTTTGTAATGTGCTTCACTATTTTTAAATATCAATATTTCATCACCTTGCTTTTGCTTTCAATGGAGCTTTTTTTCCTTCTTTTTCTTAATTTTTTTTAAAAAACACACATATATAATTAATAAAAAAACCACATGACAATTATAATAAAAAGCTAATAAATATGATTATTATATATAAATATATGTGAACTCTTTAAATTTTTTTGTTGAAGTGTAAACTCTTCTATCAGTACTTATCCATTAATCCTTGTTTAAATTTAAAAGCTATTTAATAATTTCATATATTAAATAATTATTTATCATATTAAAGTAATATATAATATAAAATAACTTTGTCATGTACATATATAATAAAATGACTTATAATATAGACATTTCATTATCATAAGACTGATTAAAAAAAATGGTTAACATTTTTTACATGATGAGGAACATATTAAGAAGTTATAAATGAAAATAACTAATAAGGATAATATATTTATTTGTGATGTTGTTGCTGATGGGAAAAGTGGAGTAATGTAAATGGAGAAAAAAATTGGATGAGCAATTTCTTCCTTACTTTTTAGCGTTAAATTTTTTTTCCCAACTATTAAAATCTTAAAATTGACATATTATTAATATTTAAATTAAATTTTATTTAAAAAATAATTCAAATTAACTGTCCCTAAAATATTTACCAAAAAAATTTCACTCAAATTTGACATCAAGATCAAAATCTTATTAATAAGTTAAATATCTTGTGCCAATATACCAAATTCAAAACTCATTATCAATTAAATCTTTTAAGTATATTTATAAGAAAAATAGAATCTTTTGAGAAAATTTTATTTAATTTTTTTCCTTCTGTTGAAGTAAGAAATATAAATTTTAAATAATAACTAATTAATATTTTTATTTGAACAATAATAAAATATTAAAATTTAATTTATGAAAAATGTACATTAAAATGAACTATTAACTAAGGATATATATATTTTCAAAAAAACAAAAAATAGATTATTAATTGACTTTTTATTTATATTTAAAAATACATGAAAAAATTACTAATATAATTTAATATACTAAACCAGCTGAAGTATTAATTTTCACATATATATGTAAGAAAACTCTTGATTAACTTGATTATTGGTATCAATTTATTTTAGCCTATCATATAACAAATAATGTTATTCGGATATAAATCTTTTGTTGGTCTAGATCTATAAGCTAAAACAACCTTTAATTAACATGCTTAGTTATTATTGGAATATATATATATATATATATAGGTTCAAAGAAATTAAAAAAAAAAATAGCACTTTGCAACAGCCTCAATGTCAATGGCATAAAAAATTACCTTTTCCCCAATGACATTAGGCATACTAGAATAGTAAAAAAAAAATTTCCTAGCGAGAAGAAGTATGTTGACATATAAAAGTAATTTTTTACAATAACTACAAATATTGTTGGCATAAAAAATCACCTTTTCCAAATTGTCATAGAAAAATAACTTTTTACCATGATTGTGAATGTTGTTGACATTAAATTGTATTTTTCACAATGACAACAACACATGTTGACATAAAATATTTTTCACAACAACATTCGCAACAACAAGTTTGGTTGCTGGAATAAATATAGTTTTCCTCACTATACTTGTTTGTTGTTAAAAGATAAATTTTATCCCACCAACAATCAAACATCATTACTAAATGTCTATCATTGCCAACAACATAATTGTAGCTAAAAAAAGTTACTACAAATTCTATTATTTCTTATAATGAATACACAACTCTTTATTGCTTTGACTTTATCATGAAAAAATAAATTAATTATATTTCACCATAAATTTAATCCAAACATATTATTAGTCTAATCAACTACAGCACAACATGGTTTAAATATGCCACTAAATAAAAAATACTCAGAAAGTCATTATGATGTTTTAGCTGAAAATAACTTGGAAAAGATAAGTGAGTGTTTGGTTTGGTTATTTTCTGTTTTTATTTTCACCGAAAATAGAAAGCGGTGATGAAAATGTGTTTGGTTGGATTTCTGAAAATATTTTCAGTGAAAATGAAAACAATAAATTTTCTGTTTTCAGTTGAGAATAAAAATCTCATTTCGGTTAGAATCAAATTGTGGTGACAATGAATATAATTTTAAGCAAATCTAAAAATACAAAAAGATAAGAAGTCAATATATAATAAATTTTCAGTATTTTTATTTCATGAAAACAAAAAACAAGAAGTTAAACCAAACATATTTTCAGAATTCAAATCTTTTGAAAATGAAAACAATTTTCAGAAAATAAAAACAGAAAATGAAAATGCAAACCAAATACACCCTAAGCTTTTTTGGGTTTACCCATGATTTTTAAGTAATTAAAATACTAACACTCTCTATTTCATTTTGGATCTCTAAGAGAAAAATGACATATGCCTACGGACTTCTTTTACCTACGTAGATACATATGATAAACCATAGATATAATTATCATCTAACTATATATATATATATATATATATATATATATATATATATATATATATATATATATATATATATATATATATATTGGTATTTCTATCACTATTTATTCTAGTGGTGAATTTAGAACCATGAGTATAGATAGCATATACCCACAAATATATAATTTTGTAACTATTTATTTTAAGAATGGATTTGAAACTATGACTAAAAATAATATAAATTTTTTTATTTGTCAATAAAAAAATTAAAACGACACTTATTTGATGCAAACTAAACTTGTTAGTTTTTTTTTTTTACAAAAATAACTTGTTAGTTTGTCACCATAGTTTAGATTTGATCCATTTTTGTTAATTAAAATTATCCAACATTCAACTATAGTAGAATAATAGAAAAAAAAAACAACTTTTTAATGATAAAAATGAAAGTTTTGTATTAAAATAAAAATAAAAAAAAAATCAATTTTATTTTGAAAATGCCAAAACTTAATTTTGTTCAGATAAATTATTTAAAAATTGGAAAAAAGGAAAGAAAGAAAACAAAAAAAGAAAAAAAAGGAAAGGAAGAATGAAAAGAAACGCGAAAAAGAAAAAGGAAAGGAAGGAAAAAATGAAAGTAAGAACAAAACCAAAAATTGGAATAAAAAAAGAAAAAAGGAAAGAAAGAGAACATAAAAAAGAAAAGAAAGAAAGAAAGGAAACATAAATAAGGAAAAAACAAAAAAAAGTAAAGGAAGAATAAAAAATAAAAAAAAGGAAAAGAATAAGAAGAGTAGAAGGAGAATGAACACTATAAAAAGAGGAAGTATGAACACAATTATACACACAATAACACACAATTACATATAAGGAAAGAATTACACAAACACAAGGCAAACACATAGAGAACAAGAAGAGGCACAACTTATGAGGAGGCGAAAGAAGCTCATTGCATCGCGTCGTTTGACACTCTAATTAGGAAAGGAAGAGAGATCTCCAAGTATCCCCTTATTCCTTTCCTTTCATCTCTTTCTTTCTTTCTCTTTTTTTTCTTCTTTTCTTCACTTTTCCAAATAGCCAAAGTGGTTTAGAAAACCATTTTAACTGGTTCAGTTTTATATTTAAATAGCCAAAGTGATTTAGAAAACTGGTTTAGAATCGCACTGGTTTTTAAAAACCAGTTCTAAGAGGCAAACCAATTTTTGAACTGTTTTTTCTATTGATTTTTTTTATTCAGGTCAAACCCAATTTAGGTAACTGAACCAGTTTTGTAGAAACAATTCAGTTAACTAAACTACTTTTGTAAAACCGTAGTTATTTTTTTTCAAACCAATCCGGGTTAATAACAGTTTTATTTTAGTTCGGTTATAATCCAATTCGATCAGAACCGGTTTTTTTGCACACCCCAAATGCAAAGCATGTGGATAGGTAGGACAATTTATTGAAAATAAAGAAAATACTTTCTAAAACTTTTCATTTGTGAATTCACTTGTGTAAGTTGTAGCATTAGTTACAAGACTTTGATCTCCACTTACAACTTTTTATTACCAAATATTTCTGATGCAGAAAAACTATAGGACATAATTAAGATAATCATTTATCTTTCAGCTAAATGTGACAAAGGTGGTTGTTTTGTTTATTGAACAGTTTGACGATATTTTCCTCATCATTTCTTGAAATATTTGTGTTGTTTGTTAGCAGAAACCTTTTATTAAACCTTATTACAATTAGAAAAAAAACTCAAGTCCCACATTGGCTAGAGATAAACTCAAGATAGAGTTTATAAGGTGAGGGCAACCCTCACCCTATGAGCTAGCTTTTAGGGTTGAGTTAGACCCATATTTCTTCTTGGTATCAGAGTTAGATCCAGATTTCTTCTTGGTATCAGAGCCTATCCTAGATCCATTCAAAAGGACCACACAGCAAGCCCAAAGAGTGTTGGGCATGAGGGGGTGAATTAGAAAAAAAACCCAAGTCCCACATTGGCTAGAGATAAACTCAAGATAGAGTTTATAAGGTGAGGGTAACCCTCACCCTATGAGCTAGCTTTTAGGGTTGAGTTAGGCCCATATTTCTTCTATTACCTTAGAAGGAATAAGCAGAAGGCTTTGGAGGAGAAGGAGAAAACTTCTACTCTGGTAATGGTGATTAATGTGCCCAAAGCAGTGGCATTGATCTCTATTATTCCTGCAAATTGTTGTTTCTTGTTTGCAAACTATTACCCTCCTCATGTCAAACTTCTTATAATTTATTCACTTGTGATATGTATGATCACAATTGAAGATATGCTTCTTGTCAATGTGTGGCACACTTTTGTTTGATTGTATAAGGGCTCCACAACCCCACTTCCTCCCAAATATCTAAGTTTCAGCCGATGGTTCAACTTGAAACTGTTCATTGTGATGTCTGAAGATTGTTTTGTTTAACCATTGATTTTGAATGTGTTGAGAATTCTTATGATATTATCAAATTTGATTGTTATGCGGTGGATTCATAGATGGTTTCGACTTTCAATTATCATCCATTCCTTTGTGAGAAGTGCATCAACTATTAATTTTTAGGCAGTGTTTGGCATGGCATTGTCATTTAAGATTCCTAGAAATCCTGCATTTCTCTATTGTCCCTTGCTTGCCATATTACTAGGGATGTAACATCATGGTTGGGTTAAATTTCCAAGTATGCTCTGAATAAAGCGTTGGGTTAAATTGGATCTAACATCATGTATCTGCCATATTAGTATTGATCACTAGTTTATGTATTTTTTTAGATTTGGAAATCTTTAGTAATTTTCAATTGTCACATAAACATCAGGGCCTTGAGTTCCATATATTTCGTAGTTCATACTCAAATATCTCAAACTAGTCCAAAATACCTGCGGAATGAGGATTCTATTTCCACCAAGGGCCTCCTTTTAGTTCTCAGTAGTGATTTTCAAATATCAGATACACAAATTAGTTTGTTTCATGACACGATCTCCATCATTTTTGCCCATACTTAATATAATTCCAATTATAAGAACGAGATTTTCTAGGGAGGGACATATATATATTTCTAATCTTTTGAAGTCCGTTGAGTATCCTGGTTAATCTCTCTCTCCTCCCTGAGGAAAAATATTTGTGTAGGTTAAGGAAGAACAGGCTACAGTAGAGAGCTCAGAAATTACAACAAAATGTGGCTAATAGGAAAAGAAACAAACAATTAGAAATAGGTGCACTAGTTATTACGAGAGCACTATATGGAAATCAGAGAATTTTGAACAACTTAAAGCCATCAAGTGAAACGAGTTTTGAATCAACTTCACAAGTCATTCATGTTACAATACCTTTGAATTTTCTAGTTAATGATTCTGGCTAACTCAAGGTATGCCTCCTCTCTTTTTACTATGCATGTTCTCACAAAACTATTCTAGTTAGCTACATGGTCTAATAACTACATTTTTTGTTTCTTGCCTACTTATCTAGATGATTAAAAAATTGCAGTAAATATGGGATAAAGATAAAATGCATCTTGCTTCTTTGGTCAAACAGTAATAGAAATTAATGGATAGGGTGATATTTTTCTGTTTAATGGGATTTAAACCAAATTTCTAAACCTTGAATTTTACATCAATGAGACTAAGGGTTCAAGGATGATAGGTCCTTAGAGAGATCAACAGATAGAATTAAGAGAGATGAGGAAGAAGAAAATCTGAAAGAAAATTCTATTATTCTACCTTGCCAAGTTAAAACCACTTCTACAACTATGAAACCAATTTATTACAATCCCAAAGAATAGTAGTCGATATACAATGGTATTTATAACTCCTTATCCTCTTTACTCCCAAACCATCAAACAAACCTCTCTAACCACCTGCTTTACTAACATGGCTTCCTTGAAATTTAATAATTAATATTTTGACAATACCGTTTTTGTTAGCATATGACATAACTATATCCGTACTATCTATGTATGTAGTAAGTTGTAGCTTCCCTTTAGTTGGTTGTCTCCTCTTTTCCTTAAGTCATGTATGTACCTAGACTTGTTGACTAAGAAAAAGAGTTTGAATTTTATTGTTTTGAGAATTGACTCAAACTAATCAAGCTTTATTATATTTTTTTTCTATTCTAACTTGATTTTTAAGGCCAAGTTAGGCCAAATTAGTTAATTCATAAACCTATGGAAATGTAATTGAGAAGTCATCACATTTATTTGCATAAGATATTCATTTGTATATGTTAATATGTATTCCTTTATGTCATTGTAATGACTTGCAACAATGAAGACAACCAAGTAACAATTTTGAGGTAAAGATGTTTTCTTCTTGCATATATCCTTTGATCATTTAAAAAATTTGTTGCTGACTTAGTTCATGAATGTGCAAATCGGTGATTACTTGAATGTAGCTATTTTGTTGGTTATTGTGAATGTTGCATATCATCTCAACTTGACTAGGTGTTTTGGGACATAAATACTTTTCTTTATTTTTATAATTATGTGATTTTACATGGATGTGGCTATGTTGTTGGCAGTGTTGTCAAATGGCGGTCATGGCGGTGCCATGGTGGTATGACATGGTGAATTTTTGATAAAACGCCACCAAATAACGGTGGCGTTGCAGGTTTCAAATGGCGGCCACCATAGATTTAACGGTGGTGGCAGAATGGAAGTTATGGCGGAAGAAATATTTTTTTTTTAATTTTTTTCCAAAAATGACAAGTTGGGCCATCTTGGCCTGACCCAACCCAAACCTAAACCTTGGGTTCGTAATCCTAAATGAGATGAGCACCACACACCATGCGAGTTCTCTCACAATTCGGAGCAATGCCAACAACAGACCACAATGGCGACCCGACGATGACAAGTTCTCTCTTTCATTTTTTGTTTTTTTGGTTCTGTTTTTTTTTAATTGTTCATCCCTTTTCTACTATCTACAATGGCTGGACCATCATCTATTCTAAGTTTGACACTCTTCCTTTTTTTATTTTTTGCTTCTATTTTTTTAATTGTTCAACCCTCTTATACTAATTACAAGGCTAAACCATCATCTAATGCTGCAACAAAGAAAAATAAGACAGACCCTGGTTGGAAGTATTGTCATCCACTTGTGGAAGGGGATACAAACACCATTGTTTGTAATTAGTGTGAAAAAAATCACAAAGGGAGGAATAAATAGAGCCAAAAAACACTTGGTGGAAAGTCGGGTAACATTGCATCTTGCAAGAAAACTCCATCAGATGTTGTCGAAGAGCTCAAGAGATATATGGCTAACAAAAAAAGTGGGACCACTTATAGTAGTATTGGTAGTGGTAATGTGCCAAATATAAGATATTTTGAATTTTATGAACCAATTGGATGTGATGAAAGTGAAGATGAGTTTGAGGACTCTTGTAATGCTACTGTTTTGGCCACAAAGACAAAGTGTGAGACTAAAAAAGGACCAATGGACAGGTTTTGTAAGAATCCAGAAAATGCAATCAATCAGAGAAAAATGGAAATGTTGAGGCAAAGAAACATACGAGAGTCAATGGATAAGAATAAAGTCTTGAAGGTGTATCAATATATTGTTTGCTTTTGGTACCAAGCTGGTTTGTCATTCACCTCATTAAATTGAAAAGCTTTGAGAATATGGTTGCAAACATTGGTCAATGTGGGCCACATTTGCCCATTCCAAGCTATCATGATATTAGAGTTTCACTCCTAAAGAAGGAAGTTGAATACACTGAAAATTTGATGAAAGGCCACACGAAACACTGGGTCAAGTATGGTTGTACTATTATGTTCGATGTTGATCAAAAACAAAGATGCATCATTAATTTTTTTGTTAACTCTCAAGTTGGTACAATGTTTTTGAAGTCTGTTGATGGCTCTAATTTTGTGAAGACAGATGAAAAGTTTTTTGAGTTGCTTGATGCTATTGTGGAGGAAGTTGGAGAAGAGAACATTGTTCAAGTTGTAACTAATAATGAGAGCAACTATGTTTTAGCGGTTAAGTTGTTAGAGGACAAAAGGAAACATTTAATGGACTCCTTGTGCAGTCCATTGTATTGATTTGATGCTTGAAGACATTGGAAAGCTTCCCTTGATAAGGAAGATAATTAGAAGGGAAATTTATTTACTTGGGTTTATCTATGTCCATTCTAGTACCTTAAGCTTGTTGAGAAATTGTACAAACAAGAGGGAATTGATAAGGCATGCTATTACTAGATTTGCCACTTCTTATCTAACCTTAGAAAGGCTCCACAAAGAGAAAACTAATATTGGAAAGATGTTTATTTTTTATGAATGGATCTTAAACAAGTTATCTAAGGAGCTTAAGGGGAAAGAAGCTGTAAAGGTAGTGCTCATGCCTTCTTTTTGGAATAGTGTGGTTTACACTCTTAAAGTCATGGGTCCACTTGTCAAAGTGCTTCGTCTTGTGGATGATGAAAGGAAACCATCCATGGGTTATATCTATGAAGCAATGGACAAAGCAAAAGAAATAATTAACAAGTCTTTCAACAACCACGAAAGCAAGTACAAAGATGTGTTTGCAATCATTGATTAAAGATGGAATTGTCAGCTTTATAGGTCATTGCATGCAGCTGCCCACTTCTTAAAAACAGAGTTCTTTCATGATAACACTGATTTAGAGTTTGATTTTGAGATCACCAATGGGTTGTTTGATTGCATTAAGAAGTTGGTTCCATAATTTTGATGTGCAATAGAAAATTCTAATTGAGTTGCATCTTTACAAGATTGATCTTGAATACTTTGGTTCTGAGTTTGCAATGGCTCAAAGGAAAAATCCATTCTCCTAGTAAGAAACTTTTATCAAATGACAAATACTATATTTTTTTTTTTACGTATTAATATTACAATTCAGAATTCTAAGTTATGCTTTTGGTTGGTATTGTAGCATATTGGTGGCGAATGTTTGGGTCACAAACTCCAAATTTGCATAAGCTAGCTCTTAAAATTTTGAGGTTGACTTCCATTGCTTTAGGATGTGAAAGAAATTTGAGTGTATTTAAGCAATTAATTGTGACAAAACTCTAACTATACTTTGTATTTAATTTTGATGGTCAAGTTTTATTAGGAGTGTATTTGAGATTGAGATCGAGATTTATTTGTTATGTTGTAGATTCATTCCAAAAAAAGAAATAGGCTTGAGCACAAGAAGTTGCATGATTTGGTGTTTGTCAAATACAACCAACAATTGAAGCAAAATATAATGCAAGAGATTAAATTGATCCGATTTCTCTTAATGATATTGATATGTGCAATGAATGGCTCATGGGAGAGATGGATGAAGATGATGATAATGATGCTAGAAATGATTTGGTATTTAATGATGATGATGCACTAAATTGGGCAACTGTGTATGAGACTTTGGGTGTTGGAGATCCTAGGATGTATACTAGGTGGTAAAAAGGGAAAGAAAGCAACCAACAAGTGCTGGTATTAGTCCTACTACTGCTGCTGTCGACACATAAAAAAAAAAGAAAATGGTTGTTGGATCTTCATCAAGGAAGCAAAAAGCAGTCCAAGAAAATGATGAGGATCTAGAGTTTGAGGATATAGAACTTGAATCTAAAGAAGAAGAAATCATGATTAATTTTGAGGAGTTTGATGGAGAAGAGGGAGAGGAAGATGCTCCACTACCTTATGATAACAATGAAGAGGATTATGTTGGGATTGAAGAAGATGATTAGAGCCTCAACCTTTACTTTGCACTTTGCATTATGCTTTTATCATTTTGTTATTTTGAACTCTTGAATGAGTTTATTTGGTGTTGGTTATTATGTGAACTCATGAATTTTTTTTAGTTTATTTGAATGGAATCCATTGTTTTTTTTTTATTTTTTATTTATATTTATTTTTTATCTATTATATATATATATATATATATATATATATATATATATATATATATATATATATATATATATATATATATATATATATATATATATATATATATATATATATATATATATATATATATATATATATATATATATATATATATATATATATATATATATATATATATATTTGTCCACCATTTACCGCTATGCCATCGTCATATTTTTATGACGGATTTTTGGCTGTCTGTCATGAATCACCATATGCGATTAACAACATTGGTTGTTGGTTATTGTAGATGCTAGATATCATCTCATCTTTGTTAGGTGTTTTGGGATACATAAATACTCTTGTTTTTTTTCATGATTATGTGACTTTCTTGGGAAATAGACCTTTATCCCCTTCACCCCTCGAAAAGAAAGGAGTTTAATTAGTCAATGTTTGTTCATTTTCAATGTTTGCTCCAATGTTTCAAAATTACTAGAACTTTTTTTTAAAAGTAAGACAATTACTTTATTGCATAGATTAGTTCCTTGAACTTGTAAAAAGCTTAGACTATCAACTTAGATACAATTTGTATTCATTTTATCTAGATAACTGAGTAATAATATTAATAATAATTTGGAAACATAAAACATCTCAATAGATAACAAGCAATGTGATTTTTTTGTTATGTGATTTTTACCTACAATTAAAGCCTATAAGTACAAGTAAATGAATTGTATCTATTGTCTTTCAATGGTAAACATAAGTTAATGACTTTTACCTATAGTTGGAGGTTGTAAGTACAAGTTAATAATTTTACATGAAGTTAGAAGTTGTAGATATAAGTTAATGACTTTTATTTACACACATTGTGAATAGTAAAAATCATATATAATGACAATCAAATATAATTATAGGTGAAAGTAAATCTGTATGTAAAACCTCTAGAGACTATAATTAGTCATTGTATGCTTCTTCAAAGTTAACCTATAAGACAATTTTTGTTACGTTTACCTACGTACTTTTAACATCTATTAATGGTTTCTCCCTATACATGATTATTTTTCTTGTAGTGGATTTATAATTATGCGTAATTGCACAAATGCATCTGCGAGAGTATGAAAGCGGAAAAAAATTTGGAGACATGATTTGGTAATTTGGGTGTTTAATGTATTATAACACTACAAGAGAATGCGTGTTTTTGTAAAGTTACTTACTAAAATAAATTAATATTTAATTTTAACCAGGAAAATAATATTAGTAACTAATATATACTAGTAGTTAATTAGCTTTAAACTAACTACTAAATTTATTAGTAGCTAAAATTGGCAAAAATCTTAAAAATTCTGGTGGCGTAAGTTGCTGGTAGTGCATGTTTTGTATTATAAATTGCATAAATTAGAAAAGCTTGCTACATATAATTACAAATATTTAAGTAATTTCAAACTATAACCATTCGGATAGCACTGCTAATACTTGATTCTTTAAACAAGGACGAAGAAATTTTTTGATTTTATCTTCAAAAATTTAATGTAGACTAATTTTATTGGTTAATATCTATATAATATTTTTTTTACATAAATACATAATAAATATATTGGAATAAAATTTATTAAATATATATTTACTAGAAAATAAATTAAAATTGTTTTTCAATAATATTATAAATCAAATGTTCTTTTTAAAATTCTTTATTTATTCCATAAAGGCTCTTCAATAAGACATGACAAAGAATCCCAGACTCAAAGGGATCCACGTGAAGTTGTCGTCTTGACTTAATTTGATGAGAAATATATGCTTTGTCTGGGGTACAAGTATGAAAAATAAGGATATTACTCAATTCTTTAAACAGGAACACAAATAAATATCTAACTACCCACCCCTATATATTATATAATATTATTTTTGAATGCATGTATTTGTTAGCTAAATATATTTATTAGAAAATAATATGTTGACTCCATCTTTAATAATTTAATATAAAATAATTCTATTGGTTAGTATTTATGTAATAGTGAATAAATATATTGGAAAAAATATTAAGATGGAAGCAACATGTAAGAACATGGCCAGCGGTCTTAATATTAAAATATCTTATAGCTGTCAATTATTTAACTAGCTTAAAACTAACGATTTAGTTTAATTATTTTCTCTACTTGAACACTCATTCTTTTTGCATTTTTGGAAAATATAAATAATTAATTATGTTTATTTTAATACAAAAAATTAATTTTATAATAAAGTATATTTTGAACATGCGTGAAAATAAAAATGACCAAAGATATCTTATTAGTTATCCTAATAAAACCGGTTTATCCTTCTTTCTTGAGTGTGTATCGGTTTAGCATTCCTATTCACTGTCCTAAGTACCAAGGATAATGGCACCTTGCCTTTCGCTAGAATAGGGCCCTTGGTGTGGACCTAACATTGTTGTCGATGAATGTAGATGGAAAGATAGGTGGTGAGCTTGAATAAGCACATTTGTTCCAAATGGTGACCCTTATCCCTTAATCTCGTATATTCCTTCAATTCTAACTTTGATTTTATGATAGTAAACCTACGGATAGTATCGAATATATATGTATCTTCATGATTATATTTATACATCTTAACTCAAATAGATAATAAAAATCATCTTTAATTAAATTATGTGTTAATTTTATAGATATAAGTTACTATGTGATAATTTTGTAGATATAAAAGAAATAAAAATATAAAGATAAATAATATTGTAAATTTATGAATAAAACTAAGTTCTTATATAAAAGTGTTGTTTGGATTGGATTAGATGGATTTTAATATTAAATTCTAAATCCGATTCAATCTAAAATAAAATTAGTTGGATTCTTTTTGTTTTTAATTTTAGGATCAAATTTTTTAGTTTTGATTAGATTGAATTGATTTATGAGTAGCTAGCTAACATGTTAATAAAAGGTACACTATTATATATAAAGTCTATACTTCTCTAATTGTAGCCAGTGATTGCTTCAGTAAAACAATCCACAAGATTGCTTCTACATATTGCATAAGGCCTAAAGAGTAAATCAATAGAAAGTATTCAGCAATGGATCTTCATGTAATTACAGTAACAAAACATGTTCCTATCGATATTGAAGCTTGTTCATAGGGGAATCTCCAACGAACAAAACACACATTTTTATTTTCCTTTTTAATTGAAGATATCATCATCACCGCTTACATCCTAAAAAATAATCGACCCCAAATAAAAATCAATAAATAGGATATTTCGCACGGTTATTTCCAAATTATCTCCCAATCAACAAGAAGAAATCATAGGATAAGATAAAAAATTTATGCACTATTTAATATAATTCTTCTGTATACTTGTTACCACAGTTACATACTAGATACAATCGCAATAATCCTCTGCCACATAATAATATTTGAGTCCTCACTTGTGGAGTCGTTAGTAGTCTCTTAACATTGTTAGTAAATGTGTAACGTAACACGTTAAGTGCCACCTGGACACACATGTGGAACTTCCAAATCAATTTCTTCTACTTACCACGTAAAGAGAGACTAAATTGACATTAAAGGAACTAAAATGACATAATTTAGGTAATCATTTTTTCCCCCAAAATGTTAAAGCCCTAAACTTCTGGAAATGGATTCACCATTTACATCCACTCCATTACTGTCATCATTACCCACATTACCATCACCATCATCTTTATCTCCTTCTTCCTCAACTTCTGGAATTGGATTCAGATTACCTAAACCATCTTCAGGTACATCGGCTTCAAATAGGATAGGTTGTTCATCAACCTTGTGGTCATAGTACAACTCTACCTCATCTCCATTGTGCCTTGCAGTGATAACCATATCCCGAATATCAAAATCTGTTTCACATACACGCAAACCCTCTTTCAAATCCACTTCCTTATCCACAACCCAGTGAATGTCACCCACATTGTTATATTTTCTACAATGCTTCACCAGATTGGTTAGAAGAAAGAAATTTAAATAATTAGTTTCTATCTTATCCCACACATCTAACTCCCCACCAACATACTCCAATTTTCCATCAGCTTCATTCCTGGTAAAGGTGCCTCCATGGTGTAGTACTAAGGTTTCTCACATCCTGTATAACCAAGGCACAACAAACAGAGGACACAACGCAACACACAAATAAACCAAAAATTAGCTAAACAGAATGCAAACACTAATAGAGAGCAAGAACAAAACAAATTGTAAACTAAAACAAACATAGGAAAAATAAAGTTACAAATCATGAATGCAAGCTTGTCAAGTAAGAATAACGCCTCAACAAATCAACCCATTCACTCCTAAATCCCCTCTTATTCATTATTGGAACACACGCATCTCAAATAGAGAACACTTCCTTCTCTCAAAAGCATCACATCTCACACTACACATCTATGCTATTCTCAATAACCTCTTAAACCAAAATCCCAAATCCTTCACTCTCAAAAACTACTCCAACGGTTTAAATGCAAACAACAACGCGTTTGAATGATATAGTGTCGGTTCACCTACGTTGGTTCAACACGAGAAGACCAAATGCAGTGAAAAACAAAACCCTTTCCTCTACTGGAAAGCACTGATTGCGTCAATCAACACTGGAGGGTGACGATGATCGACGTGGAACACACAAAAGCATTGATTGCATCCATGAACAGTGAAGGGTGACGAAGAACGGCAACCACCACCACTGGGAGAGGGATGATCTATGTGGACCTAGCACAAGAATACTATCCTTCAACCATAGGAGGGAGAACATGGTGAGAGGGAATTCATCACGTTTTCAATTAGACTAAAAACTATTAGGGATCAATTTGACACTATATACAAAAATTGACTCTTCATTTTCCAATATAACATTTAAAATTATGTCATATTAGTCCCTATGATGTGGCATTGCTTATTTCCCAATTACGTTTGCCACGTGTGCGTCTAGGTGGCACTTAACGTGCCACATCACACATTTACTAACGGCAAGGACTAACGTGGAAAACAGAATGTAAAGTCAAGGATTATTTTGATATTTTTTAAATCTCAGGGACCAAATTGACAACACCTCCAAAAGTGAGGGACTAATTTGGTACTTTACTCAATAATATTTGGTAAACTTTATAGTTTTATATATACCACAATGTATATCTTCGGCGGCTTTCGAGTTGCCGAAATTTGACATTCACCTTAACACTTTGAATGCTTGAAACAACGACCCACACAAGACATCTTCCACAAAACTTAACCAAATAATACTAATAGGGCGAATTCTAGGGTGTGAAAGTGAAACTACTTTTGCACCCAACAAAAGTTGCTGAAAAAAAAGAAGCAATCGCTGTCGTCCATGTTTAAAATAAGAAAATCAAACGGTGGAGATCGGTTAAGTTATGATAGAATTGTTTACACTAGAACACCACCCACACCATCACCACCGCAACACTTCCTCCTTGGATCCCTCCGTTCAACGCCCTCGCCGCCTACGACCTCCGCTCTCGCCACCACCTCTTCCTCTCCTCCCTCCCCTTCGAAGAGATCGATGCCGCCAATGACGTCGCTGTCGACCACCACGGAAACACCTTCGTCATAAACTCTAGCAGAAACTTTATCTGGAAGGTCACCACCGACGGAAAATGACAACACCACCCACCGAAACGGCACGCCAAGAAACCCAAGCTCCTGCACGACATGCACACCATTTCCGAGGCCAAGATCTGTGAGGAATTCTCCCACCAACACCACGGCGTCGCCAGAATCAACAACGGCAGCTTCGGCAGCTGCCAGCGCTCTGTCCTCGCCGCGCAGTCCACCTGGCAGCTCCACTTCCTCCAGCAGCTCGACGACTTCTACTTCAACACGCTCTGCCCCGGTATCCTCGCCTTACGCGTCGCCATCCAAGACCTCATCAATGTTTGCCACATGGACGATGTCTCTCCTTCGAGCATGTTACCCCACTGGCAATGACGACGCCGGTGACTTTGACAACCATGGTGGAGTCGAGGCCGGAGGTTGGTTCATCGAGAAAGAGCACGATGGGGTCATGGATGATGTCGGTGCCGATGGAGATGCGGTGGTGTTCACCACCAGAGACGTTGCGGTGGCCCTCATCGCCGATGACCAAAGAAGGAAGAAGCTCGGAGGAGAAAGAGGGGTGGTCGGAGACCAAAGGAGGGAGAAGCTCGGAGAAGAGAGAAAAAAGATTTGGTGTAAACAATTCCATCGTATCTTAATCTATCTTAACCGTTTAATTTTTTTATTTTAAAATTGGACGGACGTGATGCAATTTTTTATCAAAACTTTCCCATGGTGCGTAAGGAGTTTCCCTTACGCACCCCAGTCACTGTCTACTAATAGAGGGTGTTCAGTAGGGGAAAGTTTTTTCATTTTTGAAAATTATGATTTCTCTCGAAAAATAATTATCCTGAAAATGGTGATTTATGGAAATCATTAAAATAAATTTGGTTAGTATTAGTATGTTTTCCAATAATCATTTATATAGTTATTTTTAGATAGTTAAAACTTTCCTTCAATTCAGAAAAGTTTGATTTTGACCTTCTTTATGAGAAATTTTTTGAAGAATTGAAATTGATTCTCGAAAATTATGGTTTCTTGAAAATCTTTTTTAATAAATACATATCAAACATGGAAAACTTAGCTTTCCAATTTAAGATGCATGAGAACGTAAAAACTTCCATTCTACCAAACGCGGAAAGGGTATTACTTTGCTTCTGCATAAGTTCTTTCAAATTTGAACTCTCACCACAAAGAGAAGAAGAACTTGATCCTGTAACAAAATGTTTGATCACAAATATGTTGATGTAGCAGAACTAGGAACTCAGCTAAGGGATTCGAAGTTCTTGGACAGACAAGGGAACTCAATGAAACGAATGAATTCCGATGAGCATGGTGGTCATGCTTTTCATTATTAGAAGAAGAAATTACAAGGAGGAGGTTGATTACAGATTCTATTCAAAATCTTTCCTTACCTGTCAATTACTACTTATAGTTCTCAACCACTAATTATCTAACTACCACTAATTGCCTAACTACTTTTCCTAAGCACGTATCAATTCTTCCCACCCAAAAAAATCCTTGTCCTCAAGGATTAAAGTGAGGAAACTTCTGCTTCAAGTCATAAAAGAATTCTCAAGTTGCATCTTCAGATAGCTGATGCTTCCATTGAACCAAAACTTTGGTTGTAGCACGATTACTTCTCTTGACTGTCATTCTGTCAATGATAGCTGCAGGTTCCTTCTGAGAAGTATCCAATAAAGGTGAAGGACTAAAGTTCCCAGCAATAGTAGTACCATTAAACTTCTTTAACTGAGAAACATGGAAGACATTATGAACCATTGATCCAAGAGGCAATTTAAGCTTGTATTCAACATCACCAATCTTGTCTTCTACTGGAAATGGGCCATAGTACTTAGGGGCCAACTTTGCATTGGTTCTGGCCTACACTGAAACTTGACAATAAGCATGTAATTTTACATAAACCAAGTCACCAATCTGGAAACTCTTATCAGATCTGCCTCTATCTGCAAGTTGCTTTATTCTTTCATGGGCTCTCTTCATGTGGAATTTGAGTAACTTTAACATTTCCTCGCGTTTCTGCAAACTTCTATCAACCAAAGTAATCTTAGATTCCCTCGGAAGATAAGTTAAATGAACAGGAGGAGCTTGGCCATACACAATCTCATAAAGGCTTGCTTTAATAGTGTTGTGGTAAGTGGAATTGTACCACCATTCAGCAAGAGGCAACCACTTGGACCACTATGCTGGAGAGTCACTACACATGCACCTGAGATATGTTTCAAGGCATCTATTCACCATTTCTGATTGACCATCAGTTTGTGGGTGATAAGCTGTAGAAAGTTGTACCTGAATCCCTTGCAAGGACATAAATTACTTCCAAAAGTGGCTAACAAAAACAAGATCCCTATCACTGGTAATGGTGTCAGGAAACCCATGCAATTTAAAGACATTATCAAGGAAGCATTGGGCCACATTTGCAATAGTATAAGGATGTGATAAGGCCATGAAATGAGCTTCCTTACTAAGCCTATCTACTACTATAAAAATGACTTGTTTACCAAAAGAAAAAGAAATACCTTCAATGAAGTCCATGGTGATGTGCTGCCATACATGCTCAGGAATAGGTAAGGGCTGAAGCAGGCCTGGAGATGCAGCTGTGTCATATTTACTCCTTTGGCAAATGGCACATTGAAACACAAAAACCTTTACAGCCTTGGACATGCCTCTCCAATAAATCACATTTTTCATCTTTTGCAAGGTAGCATCTCTACCTGAATGGCCACCACAAGTCGAAGCATAAAACCAAGAGAGAATGCCTTGTCTTAGTTGGGGGTGTGAGCCAATGACTAATATGCCTTTCCTCCTTAGCTCATTCCGGATCCAAGTATAATGTTTGTGAGAAGAGGAATTGTTTTTTAAGTCACTAACAAGTTGTTGTAAGATAGGATCTTTCTGCCAGGACTGTTGGATCCTAGAGAGCATGCTAGAATCAGGCTGATGAACCTGTAAGGCCATGATCTTAAGGGAATCAAGTCTAGATAAAGCATCTGCCGCCACATTTTCTCGACCCTCTCTATACTCTATGTTGAAATCAAATGCCATCAACTTTACCAACCACTTTTGCTGGAATGCTATGGACAATCTCTGCTCTAGGATGTACTTCAAACTTCTATGACCAGTTCTAATGATGAACTTCTTGGGGAGTAAGTAGTGCCTCCATTTTTGGACTACAAACATAACTGCCAATAGTTCTTTCTCACATGTTGACAAGGATTTTTGTTGTGTTTTCAAACTTCTATTGATGAAGGCAATTGGGTGGTGATTCTGCATTAACACAGCACCTAAGCCTAGGCCAGAAGCATCCACCTCCACCACAAATTCCTTAGAAAAATCTGGTAAGGCCAAAACTGGTGATGCTACTAGCCTTTGCTTCAATTCCTGAAATGCTTCTTTTGCTGTAGAAGACCAACTAAAATTATCCTTTTTCAACATATCAGTCAAGGGTTTTGCAATAGCACTATATTGACTTACAAATCTTCTGTAATAACTTGCAAGACCCAAGAAGCTCCTTAATTGCTTCAAGTTTTGTGGTAGAGCCCAATCTTGTACTGTTGTAATTTTTGAACGATTCGTGGAAACTCCTTCTTTAGTAATAAAATGGCCCAAATATTCTACCTTGTCAATAGCAAAGTAGCATTTGGATTTCTTAGCATACAAGCAGTGAGTTCTCATAGTAAGAAGAACCTGATATAAATGAGAAAGGTGGTCCTCCATACTTCATATGTAGATGAGTATATCATCAAAGAAAACAAGTAAGAACCTTCTCAAGTAATTCTAAAAAACTGAATTCATTAGCCCTTGAAATGTGGTAGGAGCATTGGTAAGCCCAAAGGGCATCACTAAGTATTCAAAGTGGCCCGCCTGAGTTCTGAAAGCAGTTTTGTGAATATCAGCTGCATCCATTCAAACTTGATTGTAATCAGCTCTTAAGTCAATTTTGGAAAAAAAAAATGGTTGACCCATACAACTCATCCAGAAGGTCTTCTACTAATGGTATAGGGAATTTGTTCTTGACAGTTGCCTTATTGAGATCCCTATAATCCACACAAAGCCTACTGGCCCCATCTTTCTTTCCCACCAACACCACTGAACTTGCATAAAGACTGTTACTCTTCTCTATAATTCCTTACTTTAAATAGTCCTGAATAAATCCATCAATAATATCTTTTTGTTGTTTAGCATACCTATAGGGCTTCTTGTTGACAGGGTTAGCTCCTTGCATTAAAGGAATCTTGTGATCATGGCCAACTCGACAAGGGGGAAGACCAGATGGTTCCTAAAAAACATATGTGAATTTGAGTAACAAACTATTAATATCAGGTGGCAGTACCTGTTGACTAGCATGAGTAGTCAAATAGTAGAGCAAGGAGCCTTCAACTTCAGATTGCAAACTAATCAGAGAGAGGTGAACACCATAAGAGATAGTTTTATAAAGATGTTGTTTTCGAGCAGTGGCCAGATTGGTAGGAGTAGCTCCTCTCAGGACATGTCTTTTTCCATGGACAAAAAATTCCATGGTCAATTTGTTGAAATTCCATGTGATGTCCCCTAGTGTTACTAGACATTCAATTCCCAATACTAAATCATAGCAACCAAGAGGTAACAACACCATATCAGAAGTAAAGTTGGTATTTTGAATTGACCAAGAAAATTTTGGAACCTTTGAAGAAATTTGGACTTTATTTCCATCTGCTACGGTGACAGAAACAATGTCCATAGCTTCTGTTTGACAACCCATCTTCTGAGCTATGTGTAAGTCCAAAAAGTTATGAGTGCTTCCACTATCAATTAAAATATGGAGAGGTTTCTTTCCACAATAACCAGTGACTCTCATGGTTCAAAAATTAGCTACTCCATTTAATGCATTCACAGAAATTAAAGGTTTTGAATCAGGTTCAGTAACCACATTAGCATCAGGTTGTTGAGGTCCAGGGCCCTCCTCTTCATCTTCAATTTCCAACACATGGATCTGCAATCTCATATGTGTAAGGCCATGTTCAGGTGTAAATGGTTCATCAGAAAAGTAGCATAGGCCCTTCGATCTTCTTTCAGCCATGTATGCGGGAGTTAGGTGCTTAGGTGTTTATGGTTTGGTGGAGGGATTGATGGTTAAATGATTGGTTGATCTAGGAGGGTTTGGAAGTAGGGGTGGTTTAGGAACAAAGGAAGATTTCTGGTTCTTGACAAATGGTTTGGCTTGTGTATTGGAGAAGGAAGATTCATACATCTTTGCAAAGGAATAAGCCTTTCGAATAGAATTTGGCTGAAACATTCGAACAATCATCTGAACCTCTTATTTTAATCCTCCTAAAAAGCAGCTAAGTTGATGCTCATCAGAAAGATCCACTCTTGACACAATTGAGCCAAACTCCTCATGATACTCTATGATGGATCCTGTCTGCCTGAGCTTCATTAAATCCGCCATGGGATCTTCATAAACATCTCCAAAACGATCAAGTAACACGATCTGATATTCATTCCAAGAAGCCAAATTCTATAATCCTACAGATTTTATGTAAGCACTATGCCACTACAATGCTTTTCCTTCGAAATGAACTATTGCTAAACGTACCTTGAATTCATCAGGTGTATTATCGACCAAAAAAAAAGTTTCACACTAGATCAGCCATTGTTTTATTCCTTCACCATTGAATCTTGGAAATTCCAACCTAGCCAATCGAGTGCCACAAGAATAAGGGTTGGATCTTTCACCTCTAGGTGGATTGCTTGCTGCTGGAGAATCTTGTTGCCTCTGCTGAAACATTTCGTGTATTGTTTGTTGCATGGAAGCAACGAGCTCGACAAATCTTGATTCCATTCTACTACTGAGACATTCTTCCATTTCACAAAGGGAAGCTTGACTGCGCGTGTTCTTTGCCATTGCTTGATCACCAAGGAAGGAACAGGCTCGATGATACCAATTGATGTAGCAGAACTAGGAACTCAACTAAGGGATTCGAAGTTCTTGGACAGACAAGGGAACTCAATGAAACAAATGAATTCCGATGAGCATGGTGGTCATGCTTTTCATTATTAGAAGAAGAAATTACAAGGAGGAGGTTGATTACAGATTCTATTCAAAATGTTTCCTTACCTGCCAATTACTACTTATAGTCCTCAACCACTAACTACCTAACTACCACTAACTGCCTAACTGCTTTTTCAACTAACAGAAGTTAACAGAATTGAGTCTAACTAACTAACTACCTTCCTAAGCTTGTATCACGTGCCAAGATATCTATATTCTCTCTTATCACATTCTTAGCCATAATTTTTCTCAACCTTTGTGATGTTCTTATCTACTACAATTCCCTGTACCCTGCTGCAAATAAAGGAGCACTAGTAGAAGTGTTGCAACACAGAAAGGGAGAAAGGATTAGGTTAACTTTGATTCTTTCACACACCCTTTACATTCCATGCAAGAAGAGAATGGAGGAGTTGGTAACATAAATCATGTGGTACTAGTTGCTCCACTTAATGCCACTGAAGAAGAGAGAATTGGTTGGTTTAGAGGGAAGCTTCGAGAGTTCAAGATTCTCAATTCAGATGAATTGAGAAGGCAATTCCATGCTCGAGTTCTAGGATTTTTCGTTCCCAGGTGCGAGTCTCAAATTTTCATGGCTTGGGAGTCCTCTGTAGGCTCATTTGGAGCAAGAGAATTGTTGTCCATAGAGAGTCTTTTCAAGGTGCATCCCGAGGCATGCTTGGTGATTCTATCAAGGACTTTGGACTCAATCCATGGCTATAGGATCCTGAAGCCAATTCTTGATGGGGGGGGGGGGGTGTTAGAGTTCAGGCAGTGACCCCAGACTTGCAATTTCTCTTCAAGGGGACTCCAGCTGAAGCATGGTTGAATGAGTTGAAGAAAGGGAAGAAGGACCCTGGTGAGATTTCTCTCTTTCAAAATCTATCAAACTTGATGAGACTTGCAGCTTTGTACAAATATGGTGGTGTCTACCTAGACATCGATGTTGTAGTCTTGAAACCTTTATCTTTGTTGAGGAATTTTATTGGAGCACAATGCATGGATGCTGGGAATAAGCACTGGACTAGACTAAACAATGCAGTTCTGATATTTGACATGAATCATCCACTTCTTCCAGATTCATTGATGAATTTGTGTTGACTTTTGATGGCATAATGGTCCCTACCTTGTTTCCAGAGTGGTTGAGAGACTAGGGGAAAGGCCTGGCTTCAACTTCACAATCTTGCCTCCTATGGCCATTTATCCAGAAGATTGGAAAAAGATTGGCGGTCTCTTTATGAAGCCCAAAACTAGAGGTGAATCAAAATGGGTTGAAGCCAAACTGCTTTAGATTAATGGTGAGGCTTATGGGGTGCATCTATGGAACAAAGAAAGTAGTAAGAGATTGAAGATTGAAGAAGGAAGTGTCATGGTAAGAATTATATCTGATCATCGTGTCACTTGCAAAAACTTGATGTTGGCTTCACTTCTCCGACCAAGCTTTGAGTTTCTCTCCACAAACAATGTTTTTTTTTTTTCATTCTTCTTCTCATTGTATTAGGAACACTTGATGTAAATCACATAGCTCGGCAAGTTGTAAAGGAATACTCTTTCAATACAGTAATAGTTTATCTACTTGATCATTCCAAATTTTCAAAGATGTTCAAAATTCAATGCCAATTGGATTGCTCTATCTGAATATTCTACCCCAAATTCTAACTTTAAGCCGTCTAAATCTCAAAGGGAATCTAAATCTTCCGCATCTCCACAAACCAAATCCTGGCAATCTCCTAAAGGACTTTTTCCTAGTAAATTTGCGCTTACTTTTATCATTTCTATTATGAGAGCCAAAATCTCCATCCACGTAACTACCCTTTGAGGCTAACTCACTTTCTCTCTCAGTTCCAACAAAAGGGGTGGATCCAATTTGCTTGATCATGGCCCAAGGATCCTGAAATTCACGCTCAGAATCACTTTCCCACAAAGATATTGGCTTGATTATAGGTGAGCCACTGTAAGAGTCAAAATGGGTTGCCAAACTTGTGTGCTCCATGTCAAATAATCTCCTCATGGATGTGCTTCCTCCTTTCATCAACTCCAACAAAGTGCTTGATTTGTGGGATGAGGAGAAGGATGATGAGGATGCAGCTGAAGATGACAAAGAAGATGATGGCCTATATAGAGATTTTTGGTACTGAATAATCTTTCTGATCTTTTCCTTCTGTTCTTCTGTGTTGATAAACCAGTGGGTATCTTCATATATTTCCTCAGTAATTTCAGATGGCATTTTGTGTATAAGGATTCCAATAATATGTGTGATGTAAATAAATTTCAAAGATTCTTTTGATTTTATACAGAAGGGATAACAGTAACACAATGGACAAAATTATTAGATATGAATTATGAAGCCGGCAGAACTTGACATTTGGTGCACGAATGGACATAGGACAAGACAAAATTGAACAAAAACTTGTATTGGACACTTAGGAGTTACTAGAAGGGATGAGGTATGTTTGAAGGGAGGGAGAACAAATCCTCCCAAATGCTAACAAACATTCTGTAGATAATTTAGGCTAGCTAAACAACTGATCCAAATCCATCCACATAGTATTCATAAATAGTTTATTTCACGAAGACAAATGACATAATAAAGTTGTTAGTTGCTACTTATATGCCAAACAAATGCAGGCTACACAATCTCCCAAAAACCTAATTAATAATATAAATACAAAATAAGTTTAATGGTGATGTAAGAATCCGTGTTTGGATTGTGGATAACATCGTCCATTTGTGTCCAACCTTAGTTTTGAGGAAGCATCATCATTTGCATGACTAAGATAATTTTATATAAGTCAACAAATTTGTCAATGATAAATTATGATTAAATGATAATATAAAATTTAGTGTATAATTTTTTTTATATAAAATATGTTAAAAATAAATATAAAATATACTTATAGTATTTTCTTATTTTGCATATCTTATGAGTAAAACATTTGATAATTTGTGTTGATCCTCACTATTGATTACTCCTTTTCTAATTAAAATGTAATATGTTTTTTAAGGGAAATTAAAATGTATATGTTAGTTGCTTGCGGGATAATCATCCGTTGATTATAAGTTGAAATGTAATTTAGGTCTTTTTTAATTATGGATTCATGAGTTTTGTTCCTTTATTTTTTTCATTATTTTAGTCACTATATTATAGAAATTTCATAATTTTGCATATATTTTTTATTTTAATTAATTAAATTATTTTATGACAGTACCTTAGATAAATATTTAAGACTAAAAGTAGCAGAAATAAAATATATTCAAAATTAAAAAATGAGTCAAAATTTAAGATTTCTTTTAAAAAAGTTAAGGACTGAAATAGTGAAAAATAAAAAACTAAAATAACAGATTAAAAATTACTAAGGACCAAAATCGTACGTTACAAAGAAAAAATGTGGCATTCTATACATAAAAGTCATTTCCCTCGCTGGAAATCACAGCCCTCCCCTAAGTCCCCCCCTTGCAGTTCAACTCTCAAACTTGCAAAAGTGCAAATCCTATTTACTTACACAGAACAACCAAGTACAAGTCGCTATGATCCTCAAACGCTTCCTTGACCCGCCACCATCTCCCACCACCACCGTTAACCCCTTCCGCGTTTCCGCTTCATCACTATGCGACGCTGTTTCCCTCTTTCACGACCCCAATTCACCGCCCTCCGAACCAGCTTGCAGCACCCTCATCGACAACCTGCGAAAATACGACGTCGTCGTGTCGGTTTACCGCAAGATGGTCGCCGCGTGCGTCTCGCCCAGGTTCTCCTATCTCAGCGCCTTAACCGAAAGCTTCGTCATCACCCACCACCCAAGTTTCGCTCTTTCGGTCCTGAGCCTCATGACAAAGCGCGGTTTCGGGGTCAACGTCTATAAACTGAACCTCGTGCTCAAGGGGTTTTTGTAAAAGTGGTCATTGCGATAAGGCAATGTCTGTGTTTTCTCAAATGAAGAGGAATTGTGACTGTGTGGTTCCTGATAGTGTTACTTACAATACCCTAATAAATGGGTTGGGTTTTGTAAAGCTAAGAGATTGGTGGAAGCTAGGGTTTTGTTTGAGGTAATGAAGGGTGGGGATTTCAGACCTAACTTGGTGACTTATAGTGTTTTGATTGATTGTTATTGCAAGAGTGGTGAAGTGGGTGAGGGGTTCAGTTTGTTGGAGGAGATGGAGAGGGAGGGTTTGAAAGCTGATGTATTTGTGCATAGTTCTCTCATTAGCGCGTTTTGTGGGGAGGGTGATGTCGAGAAGGGAAGGGAGCTTTTTGATGAGATGTTGATGAGGAAGGTTAGTCCCAATGTGGTTACATACAGCTGTTTGATGCAGGGTCTTGGCAAGACCGGGCGGTGACTCAAGGCTTCTGAGATGTTGAAGGACACGATGGATGAGAACAGAGGACGAGGCTAAGGTGTTGGATTTGATGGTGCAGGAGGGGGAGGAGCCGGGTACTTTGACATACAATGTTGTTGTGAATGGGCTTTGTAAGGAGGATCGGGTGGATGATGCACTTAGGGTTGTGGAAATGATGGCGAAGAAGGGGAAGAAACCCGATGTGGTTACGTATAATACGTTATTGAAAGGGCTGTGTGGAGCTGCTAAAATTGATGAGGCGATGGAACTTTGGAAGCTGTTGTTGAGTGAGAAGTTCCATGTGAAGCTGGATGTCTTCACGTTTAATAATTTAATTCAGGGACTTTGCAAGGAAGGTCGTGTTCATGATGCTGCAATGATCCATTATTCGATGGTTGAAATGTGGCTCCAAGGTAACATAGTAACTTACAATATTTTGATTGAGGGCTATCTAGATGCTAGGAAACTTATTGAGGGGTTGCAACTCTGGAAATATGCAGTGGAGTCTGGATTTTCTCCCAATTCAATGACTTATAGTGTTATGATTAATGGTCTGTGTAAAATGCAGATGTTGATGTTGTCTTCTTTAATATAATAATTGATGGAACCCTCAAAGCAGGGATGTTAAATCTGCCAAGGTTTTGCTATCCGAGATGCTTAAGATGGATTTGGTCCCTGATGCTGTAACCTTTTCTATATTAATAAACAGGTTTTCCAAACTTGGAATGCTGTATGAGGCCATGGCGCTCTATGAGAAAATGGTCTCGTGTGGTCATGTTCCGGATGTTGTTGTATTTGACTCTTTGCTAAAGGGCTATGGTTTAAAAGGAGAGACAGAAAAAATCATTTCCTTGCTTCATCAAATGGCTGATAAGGATGTTGTCCTGGACTCAAAATTAACTTCTACCATCTTAGCTTGCCTTTGCCACATGTCAAGAGATCTTGATGTAGAGACAATTCTTCCAAAATTGTCACAACAAAGTGAACATACATCAAAAGGAGCAACCATTAAATGTCATGAGCTCTTGATGAAGCCGAATAATGTTCATCCAGAACTAAAATTATATGTTGCACAATAGTCGTTGTTTTCAAGAGCATGATGTCATGGTACACTAAGTAAGTTCTTTGTTGTCTATCATTAAATTAGTTATGTTCCATGCTTTTTTATATCTCGGGTTATATTGCAAATTTTATCAACATCATTTGGTTTCATTTCAGAGTGCTGTGTGCTTATGCTAGGAGACACTTATGCAGTCTTGGATTTTGATCAGGTATCTGTTCTGTTCCTGCTTAGATCTCGGATTCTTTGCCATTGGCTACATTGATATATGAATGGTTTGTATTTCTGTTAACCTGGGGATGCTACCTCATGTCTTTATCTATATACAATACAGCTACAAGTATTATTCAAAGGTGTGATTTGGAGAAATTTTTGTCTTAATGGGATGCACATGTGAATGATGTATTTTTTTTGTGTGTGTGTGTAAAATTCATTGTATTTACCAAACAATGACTTAAATAAATCAATTAAATGTTTTGCTTGGACAGAGGGATTGGCAACCTGACAACCATGGAGTTTTGAGGTCATTGACATTTCAACCAGTTGCCATTTTATGGTAAAGAGATGCAAGTGTAAAATTCAGCTTCATCGTATCAATGCCCCATTTGATACTATAACTAGTCCATGAATAAGATTGGCAAAATGTCTTGCAGGTTTGCTTCTAGCACAACTGTTGTACTTAATTTCAAACTCTCAATATCATCACTTTGTAATTATTTTTATTGTACTTTTAAAATGTATGCTTTTGAAGTAGTAAGAATTGTATCAGATTGGCTAACCTTAAGGCTCTCTTTCTCTCATATTTAGACAAGGATAGATCCTGGATTGTGTTAATTGTTTAAAAATTTAGTGCCCACCCAAAAACAAAATAGGTCAGCCTGCCAGCCTAAGACAGCACTAAACAAAAATGGTGATTTCCATTCCAAAACAGAAAACTGAAGGGGAATAAAACTAATTAGCTAAACCCATTTTAAACCAACACTAAAATCAATCACTAGCTATACTCCTATCTCCCATGTTAAAGAACAACTCTTCTAAAAGCTTAAGTTGTTACTTAAGAGGCTTAGGACTGTACTTTTTTTTTTTAATATTTCTAGCAGTTAAAATGAGAATGAATATGAGAAAAATTAATGGCATTTTTAGTTTATGCCAAAGGATCCATTCAAAATTTTATTGGATTGAGATTTTGGGGTTATAATATCAATTATAATTATATCATAATAGAAATTGTTATATTTTTTTGTGGGAATTACCACCGTCGTTCATATCACAGGATCTTCTTAGGTATAGACAGTGATTACCTACATACAGATTCAAATAGTTTAGTTTGCCTTGTGTTTGGTCTGGTCCCCCAAGTGTTTTGTTCATCCTTAATTGTTAATAAATTCTTCCGTGTGTGGGGCAGAGGAGGATCAATAAAGGTTGTGGTGCCAACGTAGTGGGGATCTTGGCATCCTATTGTGATGCTGAAGCACACCTCTTTTGTTTAAACTAATTAGAAATTAGTTCATATTCATAAAATTTGCATTTTGATAATTAGGAAATAAAATTTTCATTCTGGATTCTATTCAATGTTATTGTTTGTATGTGTGGTCTATGATATTGTTGGCCTAATTTTAAAGTTTAAGTGATGCAACTAACTATTTTATTATTATGATTGTTTCAGAGTTGAAGATGTCACGGCGGTAACATTGTAGCTGAGACATCCCGGAGCTGAGTGTTGTCGTTGATAATTAGGAAATAAAATTTTCATTCTGGATTCTATTCAATGTTATTGTTTGTATGTGTGGTCTATGATATTGTTGGCCTAATTTTAAAGTTTAAGTGATGCAACTAACTATTTTATTATTATGATTGTTTCAGAGTTGAAGATGTCACGGCGGTAACATTGTAGCTGAGACATCCCGGAGCTGAGTGTTGTCGTACTAGATTAATTATTTGTTATATATGATTAACTTTAAGCATCTTTACCTATTTAGAGACAGAGTAAAGACATAATGTAAAGTAGAAATGACCAACTGTAAAAACACAAATAGTCACAACTAATGTGTCTATAGCGGTTTGTGGAAAATTGCGGAAAGCGGAAGTCATATAATGAATGAAATATATAATATACATCAAATTATATATGTATACAAAGTTAAGGTGTATGTTTTTTTTTTATTAGCAAATGTTAATTATTGTTAGTTTTTATTAGTGGAAAAATTCAAATTCACGTCCTTGTTTCTTTCTTTCTCCATTCAACCATTAAGTAAATCTTAAACTTTAAAAATTTAGGTGTATGTGAAAGGAAAAATAAGTTGCATAAAAATTGGCACATTATATTGTTTTAATTATTGTTTCACTTCCTCAGGGGTTTTTTTTAATTTTCCAAATTTATTTTTTTTAGTTCCTAAATTTGAAGTTAAACATAAAAGTATCTATTCATTTTTCATTGTTATTTCCCGAATACAATCATTTTTTTCATTGTCTGATATCCTTCATCTTCTCTTGTATTGTAAAAACAAAAAATCCAACTCTTTAACCAATTCTTCCCAAGATCATCTTCAACTTCAACCATTAGCTCTTTTTCTCTAAGGGGTGACGACCGGAGATACTCCCATCCTTTTGTTTTTTTTCTTAGCCACAACATCTACAATATTAGTGGGTTTTGTTTCTTTCTTTAATCCTTTTCCTAGTATATGTTCTTGGTTGTCCAACTCCTGAAGCTTTAAAAGCTGTTTCACAAGCTCATCATCATTTGCATCTTGAAAGACCCTCTTCTTCCCAATATCATTGTCATCTTTTTTTTTTTTTTTTCATTAATCACTTCGTTCACTTGCTATCGCATAGCAAGGATCCTTCAGATATTAAGGTATGCTAGTTGTTTTTTTAAATCACTTGCTACATTCATCAATGTCATTGAGTGAAATCGGATCAATTTTCAAAGTAGTCAATCTTGATTAGTGGCTAATCCCAAAACTTCTAAAGCGGTATGGCTACTATCGTGAAGTCTAGAAAAACAATATACATAATTGATATCATGCACAAATACTAAAATATAGATAAATTCACATTTAAAAATAGTGTAATTAATAATCAAAATTCATTATCACTAACATTCAAATCCAACACTAATAATTAAAGTAATTATGCTATCTAGTGCCTATTACCATTTTTTTAAAACAGAATCATTATCTCTACTTTTAAGTTCTCCCTAATCAACAAATAAATGTTCTTCCTCTTCCTCGTCTTTAATAACCATAGCTACAGTGAGTTAGTATGTTGTCTAGTGAGTCTAGCTGGCCCACTAGCCCAAATCAAATTTTCAGTGCCAAATATTGCTTCATCTTCATTTGCTTCTCCATCTTCACCTATATTTCTTCTACCAATCACTCATTATAATCATTAATATTATTAAGGAGAATGAGATCAATTAAATCCTTGTTGTCATAACAATCTTTAAGAGTTTGGTTGTACTTCACAAAAACCAAGTCTTGTACCTTTTGATACTCGAGCTTGATTCTCTTCTTAAAATGAATATATATTATAATTTTAAAAATATAGTTAGTTTCATGATGAGCTACAATCTTGCACAAATATATTATAATTTACTTGCTTAAATGTACTTTAATAGATATCATCTCTGCCATGAATGAATGCAAAGCTTGCAGAGGAAGTTAGAGAGAAAAAGAGATGAAGGAAGCAATGAATTGCGTAGAATGGATCTGCTTACAAAGTTAGTGATATCAGTTGGCTATATAGTTAGTTACACTAACTAATTCATTAACTTTGGTTACATAGAGATTAACCAACTAAACTAATTGTAGTTACATAGTAACCTATGCTAGGATACTTTTATTGTTTGTGAAGCTAGGTGAGCAAGAACAAAAAAGCAGCCCCAAACATCCTAACTAAGTTGGCATCTAGAGGACTACTAATCATCTGCTAAGCAAAACCAAATATTATTAAAGTAGATAAAAAAACAAACAAACAATATCCGTACAAGGGAAAAAAAAAACCCCACAAGAGGGCTATGTCAAAAATATTTATAAAGGCAAATCCTATACGATATTTATTGAAATCATGTCGGATAAAATCTAGGAGCACATTCCACCATTTGAAATCAGCCACATTGAATCAAAAATCGGCCAAACGATCTATACAGTTGTTACCTTCTCTATAGATGTGAATCACCATGAATTGCATGCCACGAGTCCTAGCTAAACAGTTTTCCCATTGGTTACGCAAATGCCAAGAACCAAATTAGAATGTTGGAAAGCATGAACTACCAAAGAAGAGTCAGTTTCCAACCATAACGAATGCCATTGCCTATCCCATGCAATGTCAATAATCTTCATAGCAGCAACAAGTTCAGCATTGAAGGAAGAAGAGACCCCTAAGGCCATGGAGAAACCACCAAGAAAACTACCATTGCAATTGCGGAAGAGACTTGAGAATAGTTATCTTGACCTTTACTTTAAGAGTCAAATCCTCTTTAATAATAATACAATTGAAATTACAACTACTATTATAGTTTATAATCTCGTACCCAATTAAACACTACTAAAACTCTAATAGAAAAAAGAATTAAAAGATCAACAAATTAGTTGTAGGTTTTTTCATTAACTAAAGAGATGCATATTACCCTCCATGTTATACTTCTTGTGAATGCCATTTTGGCCTCTTTATTTTAGTCATTAATAAAAAATTAATAGTTGATATATTAATTCATGAATAACATAATTTATTATGAATGTGCATATAATCTTGAATATTGACTTTCTGATTATCAATTGAAAGTATTCTACTTTATAATCTGAAGTTAGTTTCTCACAATCCATTATCAAATTAGGGATCAAGTGTGTGGTAGGACTTGGACAGTCAAGTAGCTCCATCCGCAAGTAAAGCAAGATCCACAAAATCCCCCTTTCATTGGGAATCTAGTCAAGTATTTTTCCAACCCAAGTTTCTAATGCGCTCACTCACTCATTCCTTCAAAAATTACAATATAAAAGGAGACAAAAAATAGACAAATCAAATGACATGAAAATATGGGTGTTCGGCTGCTAGGGCAGAGGTTCATGCATATTAAATCATGAACACAGCTCTCATAATATAAATAAATAATATTAAACACACGATATCGTTCGTACATGAGAGGCAGAGAAGCATAAGAAAGCACATGCATCCCATGTGAATATGCAACGGGTCCACGTTCTGTTTAAATGATTGAATTGAAGTGAGATTAAAGTGGCATATTTTGGAAAATTGCAAAGTAATAATGAGATAGAATCTATGAACACACAAAGAAATTTGAAACAAGGTCTCATTCTATCGAATTCCAAACCAAAACAAAAAAAATGGGGTAAGTTACCAAAACAAACGTAATTTAATTAGCCGATGCATTTATAGCAAAGGAATCATACCCATTGACCACACTATTTTTAAAATTTTAATCAACTAATCTTAATGGAAAAAAGAAAAAGAAAACCTATATAGTGTAACGAGAAAGAAAAGAAAAAAGAAAAAGAAAATTACAACAAAACACAACCAGCACACATCAAATTAAGGGGGAGTGTTACTAAGATTCCCCATGTATGATACAAAATATAATGAAACTATGATTTCAGCTGAACTCTATTATGATGTTTAAGTGGTGAGTCATGGGTGAGTTGCTACTCAGTGATGATGATGGGCATGAGGAGGTGGTGCTGCTGCCATGGGTGGTGGAGTTGGGGGCTTGCATTGGTAGCATTTGGCAAAGAGCCCAAATGTGTCAATTTGCTTAACGAAGTTGGTCATGCTGGCCCATCCTCCAAACCCAAACCCAACCACCAAAACCCACACCACAATGAATGCATTGAAGACATACATTGCAGTCCAGCTTGGCATAAAGAAAGGAGGCTTCTCAGCAGCATTCTACAAAACAAAGTAAACTAAGTCACATTACTGAGGAGTACTTGGATGCCCCTACTTATACTTCCATTGCATTATTTCCAAAATTCCCAGAATAGGAACAATAATGATGTCAAAATAAACATAGTCTAATGGTTATGTAGGTCAGCTTATACTTTTACACTATCAATCAATAAAAAATTATTGTTGGTACAATTTTTATATGACAATTTATAATTGACAGTATAAAAACTATTTTATACTTTTAGTACATAACTCATTTTCATATAGAATGTATAATATAGTATAATAAGAATTAGACAATATAGTAAATGACCATGACTAACATAAGCAGGTTTATGTATGTATGAGTTTATCTTCTAAACTTTTCCACTAATGTTGGCCTAATTTGAATTATTGGGAGAAATCAAGATATCAATCAACTTCGTCAGCTCAAGAGAGGCATAGTACGATATTCTTGACTGTTGCAAATAACTGAACGAAAATGACCTCCCACCAGTCCTCAATTCTTCTCCTAATGTTTCCAAATTCAAGCCTTAAATGCTTTTGTACATTTTCTGCTTCTCTCTCTCTCTCTCTCTCTCTCTCTCTCTCTCTCTCTCTCTCTCTCTCTCTCTCTCTCTCTCTCTCTCTCTCTCTCTCTCTCTCTCATGCACTATGACACTCATACCCTTTATTAGATTCAGATATTTACAATAATGCCACGAACAACATTCAAAAGAGTTGATTAATTTAATACTAGTTAAAGAGTGTTCAATATATCTTACAGTCTTAAATATTGTTTTTCACATATATATGTTAAACTCTTTTTCTTCACTAGTGTCCAAACCTTACACATATATTCAATTAGATTTATCATATTGTCACATCGTATTAATGAATAAGATAACAAGATCAAATCTGTCTTAGATGTTTGTGTAATGACAATTGCTAAAAGAGGAAAGAATTTTATTGGTAGGCATAAAAATGTGTTCTATAATTTTTTAAATGTATTTTCATATGATTTTCAATAAAATCTTCTCTTTTAATTATTTTTTTAACCAATACCCTTGAGACAGTGATTACCTAGTGTAAAACAAAAGTGTTTATGCTTTACAAATTAATCTCTAAGTTCACCTTTATGTAGAGTTAGCATAAACTTCATGAAGAAACAGCCTATGCAAGTGTCACTATACTCTAACATACCCTATGATGTAATTAAGGTGAGTTAGAACTTAGAAGTCATAGAAGTGTACAAAAAAATATTGAATGATTTATACCTGTCTGGCTGAGGCTTTTCTGTAAGTAAGCATATGAGCTGTGGCGGGAATGATGTAGACTGTGAAACTAACCAGAAGAGCTCCAACTGCAGAGTTTATGGGCCCAAAGAAAGGGAAGATTATGGCCAAGAACCATATGGGTATCACCACTGGCAACCTTGCTAGTGCCCTTATGCAAATGCTTTTTGTGTCATGCATCCCAATTACCTTCTCCCAGACAAAGTACAGTGGAGTACTAGCAAAACCGAATGTGATGAACTGCATGCACACCCAATTCAATATTTGTAGTTAGTTAGAATTTCTCTGTTTTCATCCATACTCAAATGTTTCCTTTCTTTTTCTTCAATTATTTAACAAAGTCATCATAAGGGGGGAACCAAGGCATTTATTATTTGCTGTGTTTTGCCACTTTTGATTAGTGGTTTTGGACAACATAGTTAATGCAAAGTGATTTTGATATTTTATGCATGTGAATATATACAGAGATTAATGTAATTTCACATACATTGAAAAAACCCGACACAAAATTGATTTGGAACGTACTGTATGAATTTAACATTACCCAAAAAATCAAACTTGCTTTTTTCTGGCACTAGAAACACTGCAAAATTGAAATATTTGACATTGGTGCACAAATTAAGTCTATACACGAAACTGTAATTGGGATTTCAAAACCATATTTTTGTGATCAAGCTACGTAGTAGTAGTTTATAGTAGATTAAAACACGTACATTATTAATTATATTTGACGGGTAAAAAGAACAGTTGTCAGTATTTTTCTTTGCTTTGGGGGTTATGGAGTTGTTTAATTACACCCAAAAGTCTATGATCCAATTTTATGCTCTGACATTCTTACCAAAATTAATGAAACTTTTATCACCGTTTAAATGAACATTTATTGCAACAAGGCTTCACGTGACAAGATTTTTGTTTTATATTTACTCCTATACAAGACAGATTATAAATAAGCGTGTAATACTAGTTTTCTAGGTAGTAGTAACTACGGAAAAAAAATATTGGTACTCCGATTTCCTCTGGACTCAAACAAAAATAACTAAATAACCAATTTTATACTAATTAAAAAAATTAGTTAATATCATTTAATTTTTCTTAATTTCAATTAAAAAAATAAGATTATTTATAAAATATCCTTCATTAGAATTTGTTATCATATCTATCATGAATAAAAGAGTTATTAAAAATAAAATTAAAATTAAATAAAAAAAATGTTTTAAAAATGATAATAATAAATAGAGTAAAATTAGTTAAATTTACTTATCTATAGCGTCATTTACTTGTGCATTATTTAATATTTACATATCCTCATGTTAAATACAGTATAACCAGTGGTTGGGATTGTAATGTTACTTGTTTTTTGTTCTGAACACTACAGGGGTATTCCTTATACTCTGTTAGTGGCTACATTTCATTTATTTATATAAATACCAATTCGATTTGTCTAAAGAAATAAAAATAAAACTTGCGTGCATTATTTTACCCGTTTAAATAAAAACAACAATAAGTCACGGGAATCTAATTCAATTAATTTAGGTATGAGTTATATGATAAACCACCTATCACAGACTTTCATTCATATGGATAAAAAAAGAAAACAGCAATACTACCTGGATGAATGAGCATAGGGATTACATGACTAGTTTTTTATTTTCTATTTTATTTGGTAGTACATCTTTTTTATCCTCATGAGAAGTTATACAAAGTACCTATTTAATATTATTTTCTAGTACGTAACAACTAATAAAAAAGTGAAATAGTATCAGAGGATTTATTTATAGCGTTACTTTAATCGTGCATTATTTTACCCATTTAAATAAAAACAACAAAAATACCAGTTGTTATGACTTAGACTCCTGAATTGAAATGTGACTAGCTTTTTGTTTTCTATTTACTATATGACAAGTTATATAAGAATCTATTAATTAATACAATCCAAATAAGCATTTAATATCAAATTCTAATAAGTAACAGCTGATAAAGTAAAATGGTATCAAAGGATTTATTTATAGCTTCATTTACTTGTGCATCAATGTACCCTTTTAATTAAAACAACAAATATAGTAGCATTTATGACTTAGGGCATCTCCAATGCAAGTGGGTTTCTTAGCACATGTAAAGTTTTTCATGGTTCCCATGGTGTTATGTCATTTCTAAAATACTCCTACATAATTTTGTTTCAATGGTAAGAAACTTCAAAAAAAACTTAAACTTTTATATATTCTTTTCCTCTTTTTTATGCTGAGTTGATGCTAGTTGATGGAAAGAAAATAGTTTTTAAATATTAAGAAATGATTTCTTATATAAGAAACTCTTCTCACTGAAGAAACCCACTATGCCACGCACACTTTCTCCAATGATGGGATTCCTTGAAGAAATAGTTTCTTCTCTTTAAGAAATCCACTAAACATCTACCATTGGAGAGACTTTTAGGACTCTTGAATTGAAATGGTTACATTATGTACCAAAATACAAAAAATTGCATGAACAATAGAAAAATTTACCTGGTGAATGAGCATGAGGATTACAGCAGCATCACGAAATCGATTTTTGGGGAGGAGAGAGAATGCATTGGAATGATTGAGAAGTTCATCACCAAAAGCCCAGTAAACGGCAGCAGCAGAAGGAATCGTTAGAGTGAAAACATACAAAGTGGCCAGCAAGTATATGTACTTGAACTTCTGTGGCTTCCACATGGCGTGCATAATCTCTCTGCAACATTTGTCACCCTTTCTTCAATACTTTACACTCAACTCAAGGATCAAGGAATAATCATAATAATAATAATAATAATAGGGACATTGGAATTTCTAAAATCGGGTATATAAATAAAAGTAGGTTGTGACTCTTGGCTCCATTGCCACTTTGTTTCACTAGACCGCTGGGTGTGCAGACAAAAGGACAATGTGAGCCACCCCATCAAATTAATTTTGTTTAGAAAGTATATTTTTGCACAAATTTTATACAGAAAATAATATAATATAAAATAAGATAACTATAAATTTATTGAGTGAATAATTAATATATCTTGTTTTTCTTAACTTCGGTTTTTTTCCGTGGCTGTAAATTTTTACTTCTACAAAGTTTAAAGGCTTTAGATGATTGGATTTAATAAAGGACAAAAGCAGCAAAGCAAAGACCATTCAACTGTGCGATTTTCTTAGTGGAGACATTATTTAAATTACATCTTAGTATGATAATGTTCTTACACTCTGTCTCATTAGTTAAGTAGGACATCATTGTCTTTTATAAACCCTGTGATTAACCATAAAAGAAGAATAAATAAACAAATGTTATGATTGGAAGACAATGATGACATGTAAGTGTGTAACTTGGAACCTATAGTAATTCTTGGAGCCTAATGACACATGTAGCTCATGATACACATTTTTAAAATGAATTTTATAATCTAGTATTAATAGTAGTATCTCTTCCTTTCAAATAATATTTCTTCCAAGATATAGAGTGAGGAATGAACAAAGCTTTCCCGAAAGGTGATTTTGCATCATTTAATCCCAAGCTCTCGAAAACCAAAATGACCAGCAAAAAGTCGCTAAGAGAAGCTGTGAAGAAACGAGTGAAAGAGAATAACGAGGCATGGATGAAGAAAAGGGTAAAAGTGAAAGTGACAATATTTAGAAACTTCCACATATCATATAATTTATCAATATTTATTATATTTTTAAGTATTATATCACCATTTATCATAATTATACTTATACTTCTGTCTCTAGGTTAGGTGTTAATAATTAGACCATTTATTCCAAAGGGGTAACTTACACAGTAACTGCATGTCCACCAAACGTGTACAGTATGTTGGTGGCTCCTGTAAAGTACAGCACTAGCTTCGTTGGACCCGTGTGTGTCACATTTTCTGCCTGCCATAATATTCCCACATACACAAAAAGTCTTATCTTAGCATACGATGATGTTTTCAAACACTAATAAAATTAGAATCTAATTTATACACATGATGTCAAGTATGTTTAAAAAGCCTAAATTATCTTATTCATTGATGTGATGTGACACTAATATAAACTTTTAATACAAAACTATATAATAATATGAGAAAATAAATTAGTGTAAAATAATTTTACACGTCAATCAATTACAATCTATAAAATATGATAAATTTATTGATTTTTATGATAATTTATTCAAAAATCAAGGATAACATGTGATTGGATGACCCTAAGTATATTATCCATAAACTCTAATAATATTTTAGATTTTAGATAGACTTATAAATTTATGCTTCAAAATTACCGATTTACCTGGCCATGAATAAGAGCTGCAATAGCCAAGTACCAAGCAGTGTAAGTGGTCATTCCAAGTCCCAGAAAAGACCAAATACGGTAATTGTGAAAGGAGGGTATGAACACAGAGGTGGCACAGCAAGCTCCAAAGATATAAGTCCAAGTTCGTTTATCCAAGTGGTCATTTATGTAGTAGATGTTACTGTTTTTGCAACAGGAACCAAAAAAAGTGTAAATGATGTTGTGTAATCAGAACAAACCTATACAAGATTGCCTCGATTTTTTTTGCAGAAATTAAGAAAGGGTCTTTACCTTGCACATGCTATAAGCTGAATCACAGATCCAAAGAGGAGGAAAGTACAGTTGAAGGCTAAGCCCACTGCTTTCCAATACGGACCCAGCAACCCATCAAGCACTTCAAACCACTGAAATAAATGAAATCCAGTGCAGTGAGTTTCAACTTAGACTATTTAGTGTGTGTTTAGAAATCAATACTTGAATCCAACGCTAACCATAAAACTATACCATAGTTGCTTTGAAATTTTTGCATTGAAACACGCAATTTTTCTGTTCAACGTGATTTCAACGCTAATTCAAACACACCGTTGATCATTGTGAAATAGTCCTATATACTTCTACTAAGGTCTTATCCTAAGTTTTAAAAATCGGTCTGCAACTGTAATTTTGGCTGTGAATGCAGATATTTGGACCCTCGTCAACCGTATCATGATCACAATTGCAGCCATATCGACTGCATGTATCTGTAATTACTCGCAACATCGAAGATTGCGATGAAACTATTTAGACAATTTAGAACCTTAGACATTGTGAGAAATAGATTTGGCAGAATGAGAATACCTGAATGACATGGTTCTTGAAACTGACATTTTCTTTTTCCTTTCTGGTACGGTACTCCATGTAGAGGACACTGATTAGATACGCTGTCCAACTTCCCAAGATTCCATAGAAAATCTGAAGCAAGATTCCTGATAGCATGCCCAGTTGAGAGAAAGAATAGGGCAGTGTCAAAAGCACTTGAGCCACCTAAAACACCGATTCATTAGACATAATAGAAGTTAAAAAAAAAAAAAGTGATTTCTATTTTTTTTAGTTGACTTTGATTTTACTTGATTTGAAGCACAGCTGAACCATGCGTCCCAAACAGAGCCTCCATGCCAGAGGAAGCTCTTGATGTTGAACATGGAGTGGTCTTGTTGTTGCAACTCCTTCTCTTCTTCCCTCATACCAACTTCACTCTCTGTCTCGTTAAGGCTTGTTGTGACTATTGCTTCCTCTGCTTGGTTCTGAGGCAACATTGTTTCCATTTTTTTTCTTCAACTGTCTTGAAAAAATGGATCTGAAACACATGAAAAAAGTACACTTAATGAGACAAAAAAAAAAAAAGATCAAACACTACCCCAGAAAACGAAAGCCAAGAAGAAAAAACACACACCACACCACCCCAGATCCAGATAACTGAAAATTCCTTTGCAGCCTTTTCACAAAAAAACAACAAATCCCACCACACAAAAAGATAGAATAGGAAAACTACAAAGAAAAAAAGTGGTCATTTTGTGTTTACAATTCCATGTTTCACACGCCCAAAAGAAACAGTAATGCAGATATCTATCACACTTTCCACTAACCTCGGTGGTGCGTGAGTGATGTCTCTTTCTCCAAAAGCTGAAAAATTTAAGCTACCCCTTGATCTCTCTTTGACTCTATCTATCTTCAAAAACTAAAGAAATGGCCTTTGTTATTCAATGCTATTCAGCAGAGTCAGTGGCAGAGATGTGTTAAATCACTTAAATGTTAATATGCCTAAGAATTCTCTATCCATGGAAATGGCAAAGGAAGCTATAAATGCAATGAGATAATGAATGAAGTTAAGTTACACACTTGTTTTTGTTGTTGTTGTTGATGAATGGAGCTTGAAAACTGTGCAAAATATATATTTATTATATAAAATAAAAGGAGCACCACTTTAATGCGCGCCACCAATTGGCGCAGAAAAAGGCAGAACCGAACGGCAAAGGCGGCGAGAAGCCGCAAAAGCAGGGAAAGAACAGAGAGAAAGAAAAAAGAAGAAAGAATGAACTCACTCACTCAAAATTGAGGTTTTGGTATTCCAAGTTGTCCTTTGTTTTTCTTTCTCTTGATTCAGAGTTCTTCAGAGGCTACTCTGATACTATAGTATAAATAAAATTTAAAGACCTTTTTACTGTTGAACCAGATATTGCATATACAAATGAACTTGGACCAATTTTTGTTTAATGTTGGAATCAGTGGACAAAAGTCACAAAACAGAAAAGTGAAGAAAAGCAGAGAGGGTTTGAAGTAACCAAGCCTAGCTAGCAGCTCTACAGTGGGAGAGAAAGAGAGAAATGAAACCCAATTTTGATTTGATTCTTGGGTTTCTGAACAATTTTTGGAGATCAAAGTGAATGAGACTTCGTGTTTGTGATCTGTAAGGAGTGAAGTGAATGAAAGGTGCTCTGATTTTATAGGCCGAAAAGGTACTTTCAACCTTAACGGCTTCAGATTATTATATAAATAGTGAACCTTGTCCAAATTCACATTGAACATCGTGTTCGGGTTAACTTCGTTTGTTTTTTACTTCATTTTTGTCACTTAAACAAATTTAAAATTTAAGTGTTTTTATTATTATTTAACCTTCTCTCTAACTATTTTAAAAAGAATGTCATTGAAGTAAAAAAAAAAAAGTTATGTTTTTCTATAGATAAGAGTTGTTAGATTTTTGTTTGAATGGATTTTCGTTTCTGTAAAATACTAAAAAAGTTATATGCTGACAACAAATTTAAAAGTTTAAATTATTTCAATTAGCTTAAATTTACTTTTCATCCATACACTTTTCATATATATGGTATAATTTTAGTTCCTAAAAAAATCGTGGCAAACTTGATGTCCATGTTTTTAGGATTTAATAATTTTGGTTCATAATTAATTTGTTGTCAATTTTTTAACACAAATTAATAATTTTGAATCTAAGTGATGATACAATATTAACATGTTAACATAATAATAAATAACATGACCATTTATTACATATCTTAGTAATATTAATGGTTGAAAATTTGGTTTTAATTATTACGTCACTACATTGGTATATGTGACTGATTTATCTTATCATTATTCACATTCATGTTATCTCATTTTCATTTAAATGTCATGTAAAAAAAATTATTAAAAAAGAATAATTAATGACGATTTAAAATTGTTAAATGTTAAAAACATGAAGGATTAAATGTGTAACAAATTTTTTGAGATCAAAATTATTCAATTATAAAATTATAGGATCAAAATTAAATATAAATCTTTTAAAAACTATTAAAATAGTCTATGATTACAACACAATTAAAATTATATTGTATCAGTCTCTTACAATATAAAAAACACAACAAAATTGCAAATGCAACTGCGATTACAATTTAATACCTTTCGTGCATTAATAACATGTTGCATTATATCAAGATTATGATATGTTGAGAATGAATTATTTTTTTATTAATAAAATTATGCTTTAATATGATATATTAAATTTAAATGAAGTTTGTAACATCATAGATAAACACAATAACCAAACATTAATATTTGATAACTTTTACTAAAAATTATATAGTTGAAATAATTTGATTCTTAAAAAATGAGATAGCCTCACACAATGAATGAATCAAACTAGGCTACCACAACGTGTACGGACGAGAAAAGGCTTCCTCCGCCCATGGCCACTTTAATTGTACTAAGGGCCAAAAAAAAAAAACTAAAAATCAGGGACTTAAACATTTTATGAGGAAATCATGTATAGATTCAACCCTTCTACTTTTCTAATTTCCTCCTCTAAAACCCAGTCCTTCTTGTTAAAAAACTTGGGTGGTTAATTAAAAAATATTTATACTCCTATAATAAAAAAAATTCCTTCTTTATTTTATATTTGAAAATTAAAAAATTTATAATTAAATTTCCAAAAATACGTTGCCAACTTTCATTCAAAATAAACCCAAGTCTTTACAATTTATCCATAAGAACCATAGGAAGATATTCCAAATGCACTTCTTTCCTACCAGTCTTTTAATGAGTCATGAGCTGTGATCTGATCCAAGATCTTAATAGAGAATGGGCATAAAGCTTCAGATGCATAATTGTCTCATCACCGATAGAGATGTCACGTTTCAATAATAGCTTCTCACAATTAAAACATTGTGCATGAGTCTCCAAATTAAAATCTTTAATTACTTTATTACTTGGCATCTTTATTTTCCAAAGGGAGTTCCACACATCTCCGTACATTATTTGCTGGGGACAATAAAAAATATACACTCCCAAATACCCTGTGTTTACATGGTAATTCTTTGGGTTATTTTCATTCCACACAATTTTGTTAGTTTGTTACCAACCGGATCAGTTATTTTAAAAATTAAATAATTTTACGTTTCTTTTTTCCTTGCCACCCAGAACATAAATTAATCATATTCTTGATAAGTTGATTAATATTATTGACTTTGAAAGATTTTTGCATACAATAAAAATTAAACACGAAATTCACAACTGAAATAGATCATCCCCACAACGTGTGACCACTGGGTGCCTAATGATATACCAATCCATCGGGTTGAATAATTTTTTTGATGAAAAAATAATAAAATACAAAACTTATATTTTGGGAAGAGGCGTGACTTTATTATCTGGCCCCAATAGTTGTTTAGATTTTGACCTGTTTGTTATAACTTGGTCTCAGTAGAGCACCCGTGTTTATTTTTATTTTCAAGGGAGAGATTTATACTAGCTGTTACAAAAAGAGAAGGAAAAAGAGATAAGGGATAAGGAAATTAATGGCTAAGGAAATAAGGCATTGTTAAAATTTTAATGCACACATAATTTATATCTTATAATTAATCAACCAGTTAAACTAATTCAAGAAAATTACACAACACATTTTTAAAATAATTGAATGATTGAGATTATTTGGTATACATATCCCAACTATGTAAAATGGAAGGACTATTTTTTAATTTGAATTTTCTCATGCTATTCTGTAATATGACACTATGAATTTTAAATAATTTTAGTTTTAGTTCTTATCATTTTATTTCGATTTGGTTTTCATCCCTATAGTTTTATCCTATTTAGGTTTCGACCCCTTTAGTATTGCAAATATTCGTTCAGATGGTCTGTCTAACTTGCAGGACACGTGTTTTGGCATGTTACTTGTAGTAAAGATCAAAACGAAAATTTAAAATTATAGGAAAAAAATGAGATTTTAAAATATAGGAACTAAATCTAAATGAAAGAAAATTATAGATAAAAAAAAATGTGCTTAAACATGCTAGTTGGGAGTCTAGGACAAAGACCTTCGGACCCTATTCAAGTAATTATACAAATTTTACATTTTAGTTCTTACACACATTTAAAAAAATTTCTTTTTAATTCTGTACAAGTACTTTTCGATTCTTGTAATTTCTGCGGTTAAAAATCACAAAAGACTAAAAGGTACGTAAATTAAAGTATGTATAAGGATAGGGGCTAAAAATAATCTAATGGTGTTGGTAAAAGAACTAAAAGAAATAATTTTAAAGTAAAGAAATTAAAAGAAAAAGTATGTCCAACTATAGGACCAAATTAGTACTTTTTCCTAAAAAATAATAACATGAACTTTCCTTTCTATCATATTGTCAAGCAAGTGTATGAAGAAGCAAGGTCCAAGATTACACATTTGAGAATCCTTTGAAAGTATTAAATCTTAATGTTCAAGGCATCTAGCATATGCTTCTATTTTTCAAGGCTCGGGATAATTTATTTATAGGACATATTCCCAATCTTTATGTCTAACATCTAAAAGGAGATGTGGCCTAAAGAACTTTTGCTGTTGTGCTACTCATATAAGCTAAAAATGAAAAGTTCAAAGCAAAAGCACATGGATGACTTTGATATCCTCCTATTTTAGAAGGAAAACATAGGTTTTGTAAGTGGATATTTGAATTCAATGTCCTTCTACGTTTCAAATATCAATTCGTCACTTTGGTATTCCTAAGATCCCATAATGCTTGTCAGTAGTTTATACACTTTATCTCTGTGTATTTATATATAGATAAGGGCAAATGATCCAACATTTTTGTTTCTCTGCATAAATTTGTAACAATTTAGTTTCTAAAAAAATGAAAATTCTAATTTAAGAAGTAAACATGTAAAAAATATGAACAATTAGTCAATTATATTCTGTGTATAATTTAATAATAAATTAGTATTTAAACTTTGTAATATAATGGAAAATTAATTATCGAATAATATAATTTAATGTCAAATTGATTCATAATTATTATAATTAATAATAAAATAATCTCACAAAATTAATTAAAAATATAATTATTATATTTTTTTACATATTTAAAGACTAAAATAAAAAAATTGTTTTTATAGGCTAAATTGTTATCAATTTATAGATTTAGGGGCCAAAATATCAATCAACCATATACACATTAGATAATGATCACTTTTAACAAAAATATAGCAAAAACTTATGAACTTTTTTAAGAATCCGTACATGAGTTTTTCAAATGAGTAATTAATATATATATATATATATATATATATATATATATATATATATATATATATATAACTGTTGAAAAATAAAATCAAACTTGTAATTGATATAGAAGACCTCAAAATTGGACTATTTCAGAACTAGTAAAATTTGGTGATTGTGGTTAGGTTATTAGATTTTAATTAATTTATTTATTTTTAATAGAAATACCCTCGCTGTATCTCAAGACGATCAACACCAGAATTTAGGTTTGCTACCCGGGGGCCAACAGGAAACATTTCAAGATCCCAAGATAAATTAGTCGCCGAAAAATAGAACTGGGCGCCTCCACCTCGTAACTCATCTAAAATTAACGTTAACCTAACTATATATTTAGGTATATGATTGATTATAAATATTATGTTGCATCTTCAAAATAAATATTATGCCCAAATCCCAATCATGGAAGTTTGGGCATTAATGGAAGGAGTCTTTGCATTTTGACAATAGAGTTGAGATTATTAGAAAAGCCGTTTTCAGTGATGATTATTATTAAGGTATGACATACTTTTAAGAGCTACTAACATTTGCTGTAATTTCGTGTTTTGCTTTTATAAATTTTCACAGGGACAATTAAACCGACATTCTACAAGGTTTGTGTTGATTATATTGCCATTTTTTATTCAGAAAATTATAACTATTTCTCTTAATTATACTAAAGATTAATATTATTGTTGAGTGCGTGGTTGATATGGAAAAGACTTTTACACACTAGCAATACAATGTGTCCTCTTTATATTGTTGAAATCACACCTTTTACTCCTTATGAGAGCATAAGACTACTCATCAACTTGCTTGGTACGTAGAGTGTTATTCATTCAAGGTTTGAAAACGTTAAGATTTTATTGTAACCTTTCATATCTAAAGTTTTTTCTTAGACGGCTTCTTTTAAATGATTTTTTTTAGAAAAAAAGTCCGAGCAAATTCTTTTTTTATATAAAAGCACATGTATATTGTTTTTTTAAAGGGATGTATGAAAAACAATCTTAATTGAATTAGATAGGACTATTGTAAGTGATAAAGTTTTTTATTCTAATACATGAAGGGATGTATGAGGAATCCGTTGATAGTCTCTTTGTCACTTATTTTGTAACGGATCGTATTTGGAAGACTTGCTATGCTTGGTTGGATTTGTAAACGGCCTTGCCTAGTACGGTGGAAAGCCTATTTTGGTATCATAAATCTTTAGTTGAGGGAAGAATGGAGCTCTCGGGCTTGGAGCATGGTATATATGGGTATCTATTTTATGGACAGTTTGGAGCTTTATCATTTGCTGACTTATTACTTGATTGTGTTATGTTTAAATCATGGATGAAGGCTAAAAATAAATTAACCATTCACGTATTCTTATGCGGAATGGTATATTAATTGTCCTAGGTTGTGCCTTGGAAATTTGGAAGGCTAATGATAGATGTACACTGAGGAATGGCTCGTGCTTGAAACTCTCAGGATTATGTTATTGCTCTTTGGAGGTGGTTTTTCGTTTTTCCTATTGTTTTGCTATCCGGGTTGTCCACTGATGGGAGCATTCCTTATATATTTTTTGGCCATTTGTGGTGTAACTCTTGTATTCCATTACTCTTATTATCTATAGTATTACTTTTGGCTTATAAAAAAAACATATCTATAATTTAAACTCAAGATCCCTTATTATTTTTGAACAACTTCGTGTTAATTGTTCAATGCACTCAAGGTAACACGAACTTATTTTGAAAATATATATAACACTGCTCTAAAATATTTCATTATACATAGCTGTAAATTTTTTTCATAATACATAAAAGAGAGCTTATTGATGAAAGGGCTATATGTACTAAAGTTTCAAACTAGCCTTTATTCCACCTTGCACTTAGCTTCAGATTAATTAAAAAAAAAGCACGTAGATTTAAAGAAAATAAAAAGTAAATTAATAAAATTATACAACTATGGAATCTCGTTATTTGCAATTTGAGATGTATATCCATGTAACGGAAATCTGTGTTACACGTAAATTGATCGACACCAAGACATCAACTTCACGCTGTCCCGTTCAAACGGGGATTTGTCTGTTGGGTGATGGTTTGCCATTGGGTCAACACTGCCACACTCTTCAAATTCCCCATCTTCTATTGTCTAAGCCAAAGGGACTATATATATAATTTTTTTCCCCCTCACTTCTTCTGTTTTGCAGCTTGTTTAGATCGACAATAGAAGCTAGTGACATCAAGCATCTTTGAAAATGTCTTTCCCTTTCATTTAAAGTTTAAATTTGATCTTAATTTTGTTATAATTGTGAATTAATAATTAAAATAATATTTTTAAAGTAATTAATATAAAAGTCAATAATTTTAATGCATAAAAAAATTTGTGATTAAGCCTCACTGTGTTATATATTGATTAAAAAAATGATTTTTATGTAAACTAGTTTTATGATTATTTTTCAGATTAAAAGATAAAAGTTGATTCATGTTTATTTACAACTATAAAATATTTATAAAAAAAAAAACTAATTTTACGATAAATTATTTAAAATAATTTTTTTATTATTTTGAAAAAATTGAAACAAATGAATGAAACGTGATTTCTTTTATGGAAAAAAAAATACTATAAAGGATACTAAATCAATGACAACATTTTTTAATTAACAATTAGTTAATTTTTTTTTAAATTCCAGCTTAATAGAGTGTAAATTTTATTAAACTTTGTTTTATCTCAATGTCAATGTAGGTGAGCATTCCCTTTCTTAAAACACATGTGATGTGAATTGATTCCTCTAAATTATCTCCTTCTTTTCTATTTATAAGACAAAATTAACAATTTTTGTTATTTTAAGATTTTATTTCATTTCTTTTGTACATTAATTAAGTTTTGATTAAAATATTTTAAATATTTTTTTCTTTTTTATGGAAATTGAAGAAGACGAATAAATTATCAATTAAATTAAAAATATTTTTAAAAAATATTATAATTATAAATAAATTTAATACTAATAAATGAATTAATTAAAAAATTTAATAAATATAAATAAATTAATTATTATATATCTTATAATGAAGGACGAAAAAATTACATCCGTTCATTTTTGTACTTAATAAAAGAGATTAGGTGGTTTTGGCTAATGACAATTTGCCCCTATATTTGGTGAAACCCAACATATACATTTTTTTAGAAGAGCAAACCTAAAATATATTAAAATACCTGTTTTTCACTAATCCACGTTTTAAGCTTCGGTTCATAGTGGGGGAAGCAATGATTAGATAATGGATTTGACGCGACTAAAGTCCTTTTCCATGACCATGAGGATCAAAACTTGGAGTATGTTCCACTGGTGACCTTCAGCTGGGTCCTCGTTCTTCTCCAGTTTCACTACTCCTTTTATTTAAGTTTTAAACCCATTTCATGGTAAATTCCACGATGGACCATTAGAATAGGTGGTTCACGAACTAGGGTTTTCAATAGCCACATAATATTTTTAAATAGTTATATACCAATCTTACCCTCATTCATCACTGTTAGATATATATAATTAAATAATTGGATGGTTCAGATTATAAAATAGTAATTGAGTTAAAAAATATTAAATTGAAGTAGTTGAGTTAAAAAATACATCAAAATAAAATTATATGTAAATAGACTATTTTAATCCTACCTTAAATATTTTTTTAAAAAAGAGACTATTGGATGTCATATGGAGATAGAAAGGGGAGGAGGATGGCAAAATACATGCTGTCACGGCTAAGGCATTCTAGATCACATTAACCAAGTCCACGATGCTCTCTCTATTTCTTCTGGTTTGGCAAAGGCTTGTGGTTGGTGATAGTAATGGTGCATGCAAGAAAAGCTTGGAGGTTGATGAGGGATCTATTGGTTGTTTTGTTACATGAAGGTTTCTATTCTATGAGCTTGATTATTGTGATTTAAATAATTGAATTAATAGTTTGATGTAGTTGGGAGACATTATAAAAGAGACAAACAAAGCAAAAATTGTGGATCTTCTCAGCCTTTTGCAGTATCTTGTTATAGTTGTTTAATTTCTGTTAGAACAAAAGAGAATGTGGATGAAAGTTTAAAAAAAAAAGAGAAAGGAAAAAAAAAGAAAAAAAGGCTTTAAATTCCACATTGCTCAGGATAAACACTTAAATAGTGTTTCACTCCCTATGTATAGAGAGCTCATTTCTTCATTTTTTTTTTGCCCCAGTTGAGAAGCATTCCCTCAACTTTTATTTCTTCCTCCCATATTTCAGCCGATGCATTTCCGGCAAACTTCTCCCTCTTTCTTTTTGTCGCTCTAAAATTACGGTTGGCTATAAAGTGACTTTTTCAAGTCATATTTTTTTGGTTGGTTATTAGAGTGACTTTTCTAGTCATATTTTTGGTTGACTATAATAGTGAGTTTTCAAGTCATATTTTTCGGTTGGCTATTAGAGTGACTTTTCAAGTCATATTTTCGGTTGACTGTTAGAGTGACTTTTCAAGTCATATTTTTTGGTTGGCTATTAGAGTGACTTTTCAAGTCATATTTTCGGTTGGCTGTTAGAGTGACTTTTCAAGTCATATTTTCGGTTGGTTTTAGAGTGACTTTTCAAGTCATACAAGAGGGTATAATTCTAGAAAAGGTTCCCTCAGTGCAGTGGGAATCTTATACGGTGATCTGGGCTGTTTTATCCTGGGGACGTCGTGGTTGATAGTCTGCTTGCACAATTTTTGGCAGTGCCACGAAACGTCTTAAAGAAAGCGACATTGTCCGTGACTCAGCCAGTAATTTTTTCGGTTTGCCATAAACTATTGTTCCAACAATTTTAAGACGATTTGGTTCTGCTATGGCTACCGTAGATATTACTGGCTCGAACAACAATGACCTCAACAAACCTTTTAGGTTTGAAGGGTATCATTTCAAATGTTGGAAACAAAAGATGATGTTTTCTATGAAAAAAGTTGCCTATGTTTTTAACACTGATATTCCAGTGATGCCTAAAGATGCTAAGAAGGAAGTGAAGGATAAAATGACTATGGAATTAGGTCTTTGGAATGAAAATGATTACCTATGCAATAATTTCATTCTGAATGGGTTAGCTGATGATCTCTATGATTATTATAGCCTATATAAGTCTGCCAAATTAGTTTGGCTGACTTTGGAAGAAAAGTATGATACTGAGGAAGTTGGGACTAAAAAGTATGTTGTTAGCCACTACCTCAAGTATCAAATGACTAATGATAAATCAGTAGAGTCTCAATCCCATGAGATACAGAAAATTGCTGAAGAGTCATACATAGCTGTGATAACTAAGATTGATATGATTGGAGGATCAGATGGATGGTGGGTAGACACTGGTGCCTCTCGCCATGTCTACTATGATCGTGCTATGATTAAAACATACACAAATGTTGAAAATAAGAAAGTGTTGCTGGGAGATTCCCACACCACTACTGTTGTTGGAACTGGAGATGTTGAACTGAAGTTTACCTCTGGAAAGACTTTGATTCTCAAAGATGTGATGCATACTCCAGAGATGAGAAAGAATCTGGTTTCTGATTTTCTTTTAAATTAAGGAATAGTGGGGGTACTTCATCTAGTCATCTTCCTACTATTAGTAGTGAAAATCTTGCACAACTAGAATCAAATATAGAGCCTTGAAGAGGTAAGAGAGCAAGAATTGCTAAAGATTATGGGCCCGATTATATGGCTTATACATTAGAGGAGGATCCATCAAACCTCCAAGAAGCTTTGTCTTCTTTGGATGCTGACTTGTGGCAATTAGCCATTAATGATGAGATAGATTCTTTAGAATCTAACAAGACATGGCATTTAGTAGACTTGCCTCCTGGTTGTAAACCAATTAGATGTGAAATCATTGTTGTGTAACAACTTTGATATGAAAGACCTCGGAAAAGCAAGTGTAATCCTTGGTATTAAGATTACTAGGTCAAAAGAGGGAATTTCTCTAGATCAATCTCACTACATTGAGAAGATTTTAAAGAAATATGACTACTTTAACTGTAAACCTGCTAGTACACCATATGATCCAAGTGTAAAACTGTTTAAGAACATTGGGGAAGGTATACGACAAACTGAGTACGCAAGTATCATTGACAACCTTAGGTATGCCACTGATTGTACTAGACCCGACATAGCCTATGTTGTGGGATTATTATGCAGGTTTATCAGTAGACCTAGTATGGAGCACTGGCACACTATTAAAAGGGTAATGAGGTACCTTAAAAGAACCATAAACCTTGGATTACATTATAAAAGGTTTCCCGTTGTACTTGAAGGATACAACAATGCAGATTGGAACACTCTTTCAGATGATTCCAAAGCAACCAGCAACTATATATTTAGCATAGCTGGTGGGGCTGCTTCTTGGAAGTCAAAGAAACAGACTATCTTAGCTCAGTCCACTATGGAATTTGAGATGATAGCACTAGCAACTGCTAGTGAGGAAACAAGTTGGCTGAGAAGCTTACTTGCAGAGATTCCGTTATGGGAAAGACCCATATCAGTTGTGTTGATCCATTGCGATAGTACTGCGGCTATTGAAAAAAAATTGAGAACCGTTATTACAATGGTAAGAAATGACAGATTCGTCGTAAGCACAGCACTGTTAGAGAATTACTCTCAACAGGAGCTGTTAGAGTGGATCACGTACGCACTGATGATAATTTAGTAGATCCTTTGACGAAAGGATTAGCTAGAGAGAAAGTCCATAACACTTCTAAAAGAATGGGACTATTGCCCTTACTGCGATGATCATTCATGATGGTAACCCGACCTAAATGACTAGAGATCCCAAGAACTAGGTTCAATGGGTAATAACAAGTTATGAAGTGATATGAGATGAACATGTTGTTATAAGTGAAAGCAGCATGATTCCTGAAGTAACAAGAGGATGAGTTATGAAAAAAAAACATTTGTAATTCTTAATGAGATCTATACTCTATGTTGAGTGGAGTACCTAGGCTACATGAGTACTCTTGATAGACTCACCTATGTGAATGTTGAAGTGGGGGCCGCTTCATATGAAATTTTGGGCAAAAATTTCTAGAGCATTCACTATACCGGGATAGACGTGCATGGCCTTTAATGCACGGGCTTTATAGAATACACCTATGAAAAGGTTGTGTGTGGTTTGATGTCGGAGATAGACTTCGAGTCACTCTAGTAAAATTTGAATCTTACTCACTATGCAAAGGTTCAAGTTGTATGACACCTTTGTTTATGCACAATTTTATGAAATCCTCGAAAATCTTCTTTTCAAATTTCAAGTGGGGGATTGTTAGAACAAAAGAGAATGTGGATGAAAGTTTGAAAAAAAAAAGAAGAAAAAAAGGCTTCAAGTATCACATCGCTCAGGATAAACACTTGAATAGTGTTTCACTCCCTATATATAGAAAACTCATTTCTTCATTTTTCTTTGCCCCAGTTGAGAAGCATTTTCCTCAACTTTTCTTTCTCCCTCCCATATTTCAGCCGATGCATTTCCAGCAAACTTTTTCCTCTTTCTTTCTGTCGCTCTAAAATTACGGTTGACTATAAAGTGACTTTTCAAGTCATATTTTTTGGTTGGTTATTAGAGTGACTTTTCTAGTCATATTTTCGGTTGGCTATAATAGTGACTTTTCAAGTCATATTTTTCGGTTGGCTATTAGAGTGACTTTTCAAGTCATATTTTCGGTTGGCTGTTAGAGTGACTTTTCAAGTCATATTTTTTGGTTGGCTATTAGAGTGACTTTTCAAGTCATATTTTCGGTTGGCTGGTAGAGTGACTTTTCAAGTCATATTTTCGGGTAGCTTTAGAGTGACTTTTCAAGTTATACAAAAGGGTGTAATTCTAGAAAACGTTCCCTCAGTGCAGTGAGAATCTTATACAGTGATCTGAACTGTTTTATCCTGGGGATGTCATGGTTGATAGTCTACTTGCACAATTTTTGGCAGTGCCACGAAATGTCTTAAAGAAAGCGACATTGTCCGTGACTCAGTCAGTAATTTTTTCGGTTTGCCATAAATTATTGTTCCAACAATTTCATTCAACAAAAAATTTGACCATTGTTAGGATGGTTGGTGGGAAGTTTATAATCCTTAAATCTTTATGCGGTATGTTCAGATTCGACCACAACTTGGTGTTTTTTTTTTGTCTGATTATATTTTTTTATAGCAATAAATTATCATTTTGCTCTTAAAGAAAGTTGTTTCCACTTTAAATCAGACATCTAGATTTTAAACAACTTAAATCAATTACATATTTAACACCTAAACAACAACTTACTCAAAATCTAATGAATCAAATTGGGAATTTTCCAGATTTTTACATGAACAAGGATGAACATGAATATGCAGAATTTGATCTAACATGATGATCATGTTTGCGTTGTCTTCGATGAAGTTCTTTAATCAGAATAAAATTGAGAAACATTCATTCATAGAGGGTAGTGTTAGTAATGCATTTTTCTTTTGTATATGTTTGGGTGGATGATGAGAAAACAGTTGCAGCCGGAGGAAGAGAATGCAGAGGCAGCTTGACTGAGTGCATAGAAGAAAGATGATAGGATAATTGTTTTTTTAAAATATTATTTCGGGGTATAATAGACATTTTATGCATTGACCTGAAAAAATATTTGAACTTTGAGTTACTGTTCATTGCAAAATCAATGGCTAACGAATTTGCCCACCCTAGAATGTTCCCCCATTTCATAAAGACCCACGGTGATGAGGTGGAAAGACTATGCTTTGCTTTTATTATTATTTAATTAGTTAAGGATTATTCAAGTGCATGTGATGCTTCGTAAATTACATATTAATTAATTCTGTTTAATTATTAAACAAATTAGCCTTTCGTACTTATTTTATATTTAATTTGAATTTTCAGGTGTCTTCTAAAAAGAATTTTGACTAAATTTAAAGATTTCTTGAAAATAAAAATTTAAAGAAATTTCATCAAATTCTAAAGTTTAATTCAATTCCTTCTAAAAAAAAAGTTTAATTCAATTCAAAAATTAATAAAATACATCTATATTTTTTAGGAATTCTGCTAAAGGTCCAATTTGAAATGAAAACACATTTCTTTTAAGAGTCGACTTCGGTCAAACTAGTAACGTCATGTTACACTATACCAAAATGATAAAGAATTACTCTTCAAGGATCATGGGTCTTGAGCATAAATGTTCATCCCACAACTACTCTTATAATACTGTCAATGTCATTATAGAAGACATGCATTTATTACATCTAATCATTTTGTGAGTTTTTAATTGACTTGAGTGTGAAAATATTTTTGTAAGTAATCCTACTCATTGCTCATGTGGGTTCAGTTACTTTAGTATCAAAATCATATATAATGATTTTTATATATATCTTCTGGACCAACCTAGCCATAACGATTCAACGAAAGTGATTGAGCAATAACTTCAAATTTGTCTATATCCAAAACCATACAGCTCAGTCACAAATCCTCGCTAATTAGCAAAGGGTTAGTAAGTATCAAAATTTTGTTGCCATTCCCCCTCAAAATGGTTAAATTATTTAGCGAGGGAATATTTTCCTCACGAATCCCTCGCCAGAGTCCCCGTGGTAATTATAAACTCATAATTTCAATTTAGTGAAGAACTTATTCCGTCACAATTTGCTTGCTAAATTGTATGAGAATTTTTCCCTTATAAATTGCTTGAAAAGGGACTTTATAAAAAAAAATTGAAAATCAAATTTCAATTTAGCAAGGGTTATTCCTTCATTATTCCATCGCAATTTAGCAAGGGAATATATTTGTCACAATCTTTTGACAAATCTAAAAAACAAATAGAATTTTGGTTTAGCGAGGGAATGCCCTAACAAATTCCTCACAAAGACGCTTCATAAAAAAAATTGAAAATCAAATTTAACTATAGCTAGGATTGTTCCTTAGCTATTCCATCACAATTTAGCGAGAGAATACTCCGTGGCTAATACCTCACAAAATAAAATAAAAAATGGAATTTTGGTTTAGTGAGGAATTAACTTCTAACAAATTTGTCACTAATTAATTCATAACAAGATAATAATTTTATACTTTCATCTAATCATAAATTATTGTTAATATAATTTTAAGATAATTTTATAATAAATAATGAATTTATCATAAATAATAATTTCTAATTGGATAACAATATAAAAATATTTTTATATTATTAGTACACAATCCTTTTTCTCTAATATTTATACTGATTTATCTGAAAACTAATTGAAGTGTCAGTCTTTAACCTGTAAAGTTTCATTTTATTTAACAAATTGTACACCTTTATACCTATATTTCTCAACTATTTCGACTTATGTGAAAGATAGTCCGATTTGTTACATTACTTTTCGTTGTATAGATGTATTAATCATATAATTCAAATTTACGCTGTCATGCAACTAAAGCAATGGATAAATTCTATGTACTTCAAGTACAACATAGAATCGAAATCGTCATATAATTTAGATGTTCAACGTTGAGCAACGAATTTTCAGGTAGCTTTGGACCATAATTTAGTTGTATAATAAGTTATGTGAAAGTTGCATCCATGTGAATGCCTCTCTAAAAAGTATATAACTTTTTAACTCATCCTAACAACACGGAATTTATTCGAGTTAGAGACTTCTTTTTGCTGTCCTTCTTATAATTAAGATTAGTTACGCTTCACTTCTATTATAACTACCTTTATTCAATATTACCATTATCATTTGTATAATTTTTCCCATTTTTCAATTTTCAAATATTTTTTTTCTTCTCAAATTATATATATACTCACACACAAACAAGTTGATTTAAGGGAGTCTAACTTAGTTGGTTGATCGAGCAAAATGTGTAAGCTGTTATAAATATCTTAACACTAGTTTTTATTCCTATGGATTAAAAAAATAAAGCATATTGAGAATTTGATTATAATTATTAAGGATAAGGAAAAGAACAAAAAAGAGTATTGTTTAGTTGGAGTTGGACATTTTAATATGGTGGCTAAGATTTTAATGCCTGTAAAAGAAATTTTATAAAATCTTAAATTAAGGTTTTGAATATTTTTTATTGTGTTTTGATCATAATTAGTTGGCTTAATTATATATTTGATCCCTTAATTATATTTTAAGATTTAATTTGGTCCCTCAATTATTAAAATATTCAATTTGATCACTCAATTGTTTAAAACACAATAATCATGTTCTTTTTGTCTAATATAACATTGACTATTATTTGAAATTAAAAATTATAATAAAAATTAAAAAATCATTTCTCATCTTTTGGCACCTGATTGTTCTCTGGAGGAACAAGGAGGTCACCATTTTTGAGGTATGAGAAGAACGAGGTTGTGAGTGAGGAGAGGTGGCACAACGATGGTAATCAAGAGTTCATGAAACACGACGTGGTAATTGAGAGTTGGAAGGTCAAGGACTCCAAGAAGCATGCCAACACAAAACGATGACAATGTTGTCAATGGTTACCACCACTGAGATAATCGGGAAGACAATGATGTCGTTGCTGTCGATGACGGTTTTCACCACTAAGATTTCTCCGTTGAACACTTAAGCAATTTGGGATTTGGGAATTGAATTTGAGCTTTGTTTGAAATTCAAACAAGACCATGTTGAGGGTTTTTGCAAAATTGTATTGGAATCTGAGAATTGCATTATGCAAAATTGATTAAGGGCTTTTGTAGATTATTTAATTTCGAACAAAATCAATCAAAGAACAATGATTTGCGTTTAGAAAATTGAAGGTATTTGCAAAATCAAATTGATCTTGGGGCATGGTTGGTGGGATTGAATGCAACGTTTTCATCAACAATGATTTTTACATAGCAACCAATTTAAAAAAAATGAAACTATTACATCAGTTGTCTACAACGGATGTAAAATACTGATTTCTGTTAATTAAACTAACAAATCTGATGGAAAGGACATGTTTGTTTTGTTTTAAACAATTGAGGGATCAAATTGAACCTTTTAATAATTGAGAGATCAAATTGAACCTTAAAATATAATTAAAGGACCAATTATATAATTAAGCCTAATTAATTACATTAGCCATATTTACTTTCAATTTCCACAATTAATTTAAGATTATTTTTGGAGTCTCCGTGTGCAACTACAATTAATAACAATTTAAAAGATAAATAGTCAAATTTGTCTCTAAAAGAGTAATGCAGTGACAAATTGGTCTCTGAAATATAAAAATATAAATTGAGTCCTTAAATGTCCAAAAAGTACAACAAATTAGCCTCACAATTAAATTTGTGAGATGATTTTGTCATTAAGTTGTAATGCTGAAGAACCAATTTGACAATAAGTTGTATTTTTTGAAAGCAAAATTGACATTAAGTTGTAAAGTTTATTGACTAATTCATCATTAAATTGTCTGTAATTTGTCATACACTTTTTCACATTCATTGACTAAATTTGAATTTTTCATCTTTCAAGAACTAATTTATAATAAGTGTTATGCATATGTTATTTGTATATTGAAATCATATAACAATTATCTCATTTTCTTCTCTTTTATTACTACTTTTGTGTTAAAAAAAAAATAAGAACTTAGCTTCTTCTGAGTTTTTATCCAAAAGATGCTAAAGTTAATGATTTTATAGTAATTTTGATTGCATTTTTGTAGAGATGTAGCAGAGGTATGGAAGAGAATTGAAGAACTGAAGTGTCGCACTCAGCACGACATCATCGCTTAGCGAGTGAGAACCGTTCAACCTAAGAAAGTCCGCTTAGTGCAAGAAGCCACATTGAAAGGCAGTTGTCAAGTGCAAGCGCGCTAAGCGTGCATCATGCCGCTTAAAGCGTGACCACTTAATCCAACTGGACATGTGCACTCAGAGCGAGCATCGCGCTAAGCGCACAAAGAGGTTATGATTGGCCAATCAAGTGGTGTAGATATTTAAAAAGAATGAAACATTCATTCATTCTTTCACACCGTAAAAAAGCAAAGAAGAAGTAGAGGAAAGCAAAAAAGCCATTGTTGAAGGAAATTCAATTTTTGGAGCTCTAGCCGATTCGTTTCACTTCATTTCTCTTCCATTTTTTCCTATTTCATTCCACCATTTATACTTGTAAGTTTCTCGTGACAATGAGAAGCTAAAATCACTCATTGTTAGAAGTTCTGTAAACGAAACTCTCTTTAATGTAATGATTCTAAACTATTTATTAATATGATGTTGATATTATTGTTCTTTCCTATGCTCATTCACATGTTTGTGATTTGATCATTCATTTTCATGTATTGCTTTAAGATTTATACGTTGAAAAATGTTTATATGTTAAGAACTTGGGAAGAAAATCTAGGTGATCTATGTCTAGGGATAGAGTGGTAATGTCTAGCATGTTTATGCATCTCTATTTGTAATGCAAATTATTTAATATAACTCTTAAGGGATTAGGAGCGATATTAGGTAATTTAGGCTCTCTCACTTGGGGGATCATGGTTAGGACATGTTAGTAGTCATATTCATGTTAAAAAAAGAAAAATCAATTATGATTGCATCAAGAGTAGTTCTGGTAAGCGGAGCCCTCAACACGTTCCATAACTCATCACCAACACCATCTCACAACTTATTCTTTCATGTTCCTTGCTTTGTAGTTAATTTACATTAGTTTATATTTGTTCTTAATCAATGAACAAGATTTGATTTGATTCATAATTTATTTTAATTTGTATAATATTTTATAAAAGAAAAAACAAAGGAAGCAAGCATGTAAGAAATAAATAAAATTTGGGTCTTCTAAGTGAAACATTATAGTAATTTGTAAAATATTATTGAAGTATTCAATTTATTGTCTATTTAAATTCTTAGTCATTAATTAATTAAGTTGTTAATATATATTTTACTGTTAAATATTTCCCCACATATATAAGTCATAACATATTACAACTCTCATTGTCTTAATATTATTGATTTTGAAGCTCTCTTACTCTCCCCCAGCTTTGTGTGCGTGCCTGTGATTTTATTTAGTGTTATAATCAATCGAACTTATTTAATAAATTATTAAATAATTTAAAATTTTATAAAGATTTGTAGACTTTATTTAGTTAGTAAGATATTTTAATTTAACTGTTAGATTAATAGAATTTAATATATAAAAGGGATTGAAGAGAATAACTTTACAAAAAATTACTCTTAAATAATTTAATCCCTCTACATATACGTATCCATAAATACATAAAGACAGGGTGGGGGGACGGGGTAGATCATTGTCCACTAGGAAATAATAAGTCATGCTTAACTTACTTCACGTAATAATTTATTTATTGGCGTTGAATTTGGTTAATCGAACAGTTGATTTCATAGTTCACATTAAGTAGATTAAGTATACAAATATTCATATAATTTAAAATTATTTGTTACCTTATAAAAAAAACTTTATTTTAACGTGCAATATACTTTTTAAAATGTAGATAAATGTTGACTATAAGAATTACATACCCATGAATATTTAAATTATCTACAATTGTATATGCATGATCACCAAAAGGATTATTATCACATGATTCAATTGTTGGAGTTTGCAAATTTCAAATTAAAAGTTATTAAAGAGAGTAAATATAAAAAAAAAACTCTTTGAATAAGTTGATATCCCTCCCCATACAAGCAATGTGAGGCCTTTTGAACCAATTTATAAACATTTTGAGTAGATCCTACTAATGATTCTTTCCGAGTGTGATTAATAGAACAAGATTCCGGAAAATGTTAAGGAGTATGTACAATGATAACAAAACTATTCCCTATATACTGCTCAAAAGGTTGACTTAATTACCAAACATGATCTTTTGAATATTTTAAAAACATCAAGTTTTTATCACTTGAAATCCACAATAGTGTTCTAAATCTACCCAAGCTAATATTCTTGAAGTAGAAGCTCTAGAAAACTCATGGATTGGCATAGGAAGGTTGACCAAAAAGATCTTCAGCTGCTTACTCAAAAGCTTTTGCAATGAGCGATACATATTGCTGATACACCTTGAGCTTTATAGTTGCTATATCACATTTGAACAATTTATTTTCACCAACAAAAAATATTTGAACAATTTCAGAATTGAAAAGAATGTGCTCCAACGGCTAAATGACATAGCACTCTACAAATACCATTATTTATAGCCAAAACTCAACGATTAAGAGAGAAAATTAATAGAAAGAAAGAAAAGAGAACTTCAAGAGGGATAATTCCAAGCACACTACTATTTATCATTCCCTCCATCATTTTCTAGTACTACTTATCTTAATACTATACTCACTCCTAGATACCTTGTGCCATATATATATATATATATATATATATATATATATATATATATATATATTTTTTTTTTTTTTTTTTTTTTCATATAGGATGTGTTATAGCTTAAAACCGAAAATCCTATGCATTCATTGAGTTGTTGTTACACGCATTTTTATTTTGCTGACTTTTGTTGTTACACACATACTTCATAGATGTGAATTCAATCTTAGAAAGTATCTTATATATAGTAATAATTTAATTTTCTGCTATGTTAATAATGAATAAAATTAAGTGCGTGTGATTAATAAAAGTAAAAAAAAAAAATTAAAGTGCATGTGGTTAGCACCCATGGCCATGCTTTCAGGTGTTTCTTTTTCATTAGGTACTATTGAATGGTCATGTTCACCTGCCCAAATACAACTTTTTCTCTATCTAAACATATATACAAATATTGCTGCGATCTTTGACTAATGCTAAAGGATCTTCTTTTTCTAAATATCGGTATGCATAAAAAGATTTGGATATGCTTAGTACGTTAATTAGATCATGACGCAACTCATTGAAGCAAACCCACTAAATTAAGCTCACAGATTTAAGTGATCAGAATCTAACTTCACACATGGGAGAATCGTTTCAAGGTGGATTCTTGGATCCCAAATAAGATTTGGGTCTTCTAAGAAGTGACTGATGATCACAACTCGAGGGACAGGGGAAAAAGTCAAACATATATATGATTTTCGCCACCATCGGTAACCTTCAATTGATACGATTGCATTGCTCACTGATTGTTTGAATTGCAAGAAAATAAAAAAAAAAAAGAGAAAAATGGATTATAAAAAGTTAATTATTTTAAAAAATTAACTTTATTTTTTTCCATTTTTATTTAATTAAAAAATTATCGATTTTATCCTTCTTTCTCAGAAGCAGGTTATGTGAACACCCAATTTCAAAAGATATATACTGCTCTGGCAAGTGGTAACCGGTTTCGATTCATAAAGGAAAGTCCCGCCGCAGTCGCACCTTTTTTCAACTTTCTTATTATCTTTACTATATGATGGATTCACGCTTGACTATTTTATACTGGTATATCTTAACTTTTTTTTTAATCGTCTGATTTATCTTAAGAAAAAAAAAATTAATTAATTTGAAATTTGATTAGAAAGGAAATAAAGTATGATTTGACTTTATATAATTAATTTATTATACAAAACTGATACTACATCATCTTGATTAATGTTTACATGATAGTACAAATCTTTCTCGAGGTTTACAATTTGGATTGATAGCTGCTATACCACTTATTGGCAACGATAATTGGTCACCATGGGTTCAAGTTTAGGATAAAATCTTCCTTGAGGCCATTGGAGAAGATGGTGTGACTCACTCCCAGATGATCGTTTGCTCTCTTCATTCGCAATAAAAATTTTAGGTAGTTTGAACATTTTGTTATTTGTTGTTGATCGACTAGAAAATCACACTTCAAAGTCGTTCAAGAGTAAGCTCCAAAAACTTCACAAACTATAAAACTTATGTTAGTCTCTATTATATATTTTTTTTTGTTGATGGTGAACTAAGAATATTGTCTATAAGGATACATGTTAATTGATTTGATAGATCTAAAATTTTGTACAATAAATGTTTGTGTACAATATGTTTAATTTATATAGTATGTGTTTGAATAGTACTTCTGAAAGTACAATAATATGATATTTTAGTTGAATGATACTCTAATAGTAAGACCAAAGAATGAGGAATGACAGTAAGGTTAAGGTGTACTGTTCAAATAAAATATTAAGACATAATATACTAGTAGCTATAAGAGTAATGTTCAAACCGTATTGACATTAAAAAAAGAAGTTAAAAGTTTAATTTTTCATATCCAAGAAACTTAGTAACATATAACCTTATGAAATTATTTCTATGAACCAAGTGAAGGCAAAGATACTACATGATGAATTTATTATGTCGCGTCTACTACATTCTTTTTCCCACATTTCCTTTTGTTCCAACTCATCTTCATCATCCTCAATCAGTTCTTCAAGAAACTTAAATTTGCTCAATGAGCAAGAAAACCAGGCCCATGAGGTCGTCCCAAAACATAATCTCTTCGATGAAGAGGTCTGATTCGAAGAAATAAATCAAAATATGGATGACTAGAATATTCCGAAATCCCTCAAGACACACTGTATATTCCTAAGACAATCAAAGACAAACACAATTTTGATTATATAATTAAAACTATAGAAAATAATATTCCTCTAGGGTAAGACATAGGGGAAGAATTTCATTTACTTTCAAAAAACTCAATTTATAAACATAGCCGAAAATACAAATACCTACACATAGGATGTGTCCAGGTAGCCATCAAGCCTTTAATAGACATGGGCATAGATGCCGCAGTATTAATGTGTCTTAGAGATATTAGGCACAACAAATTTGAAGATTCCTTAATAGGGACAATAGAAACAAATCTAGGACAAGGACCAGTCTATTTCAACTGTTACCTAAACAAAACGGTTAGTCTCATGGATAGAAACATTCTAGACTCTCTGTTCTTAAACATCCACTTTCATGGACTTGACATGAAAGAAGGATCAATCCAGTACAAGGTCATGAATAGTTTTGCGTCAAGAGTCCTTCTAAAACCACAAAGAGAAGAGACAACTTTGTTTATCACTGATATGACAAAGGCCAATGTTTCTCTCCCAAGAATCATAAAATGGGATGAGGTAACTCTTTCTGAGAAATGAGTCATGGACAAGGCCACACCGTCAGTCCCTAGACCCACTCTAACCATAGAAAAAATTAAGCAAGATAACTTCGGTAAGGTAGAAATAACCTTCAATAGGAGAAATTCTTTTTCATTTAGAATATAAGTCTCAAGATCCGAATACGAATCGGCGAGAAGGTCTTTTTCGATAAGAACCCGATCAATCCCAGTAGGGTTAACTAGATTTGTGTCACAAAACCAATTTACTAGTATAAATCTCCAAGGATTGGATGCAACATCTAGCATACCTAGAACTACATATAACCAAGAACAAGAGGACAACCAAAAGTCGATCCAATCTCCAACATATTCCTCTATGCATGAACCTTATGATGTTATCTAAAAAATTTAACATTGATAAGGATACCCTTAGGAAAGACTTTTATTCTCCAGAGAATGAACCTTAGAGGAGATGGTTTTTTCAACATTTTAAGGGTTCAAAAAGAAAACTAATTCAAGACAGATTTTATGAATTTGTCGAAAGAGTCAAAGTAAACGTACTTTTCTTTGATTGGTTTCATGCATACACCATCAAAGAGAACTTAGATTACCCGTGGAAACAAGATATCATAGGTGATCCAACAACCAATGCCATTAAAATTGGCAAATCAGAGATGGTGAGTTAATTCAATCAAAATTACCTTCAACAACATAATACCAACTATCGAAAGTCAAAGACAGTAATGATAAACCTGTTATGGCCACACCATTTAAAACAAAAGATGTCAGTGAGGAAATCTCCTCAAAAGACATCAAAAGCCTAATGGAACAGGCTAATTACACCAACAAATATCTTCAGGTATTAGGAGAATCCATTAAAGAAAAGGTATCTCCCAAACAAAGAACCTATGAAGAGTCCACATCAAATGTTTAGATAGAAAATCCCTTATTCAAACCATTTAGGGTTAGTGAGAAGGAAAAATAAAAAATTAGGGAACTAAGGAAAAATAAATCCCTTACGGAAGGACTAGGTGACAACAATAATGAATTATTAAACAAGATTGATAGTTTACTTAGAGTCATCCCCGAAACACCTCAACCTTCGGAGGAATCATCCAAAATGAAAACAAGAAGTACCTCTAGAATAATTAATGTTATTAATGAAGATAGTGACCAAAATTTAGAACACGCAACTGAAAACTAAGGAAAAATAAATCCCTTATAGAAGGAGTAGGTGACAACAATAGTGAATTATTAAACAAGATTGATAGTTTACTTAGAGTCATCCTTGAAACACCTCAACCTTAAGAGGAATCATCCAAAACGAAAACAAAAAGTACCTCCAGAATAATTAATGTTATTAATGAAGATAGTGACCAAAATTTAGAACACGCAACTGAAAACTAAGGAAAAATAAATCCCTTATAGAAGGAGTAGGTGACAACAATAGTGAATTATTAAACAAGATTGATAGTTTACTTAAAGTCATCCTTGAAACACCTCAACCTTAAGAGGAATCATCCAAAATGAAAACAAGAAGTACCTCCAGAATAATTAATGTTATTAATGAAGATAGTGACCAAAATTCAGAACACACAACTGAAATAGGTTCAGTATTTGAAAAAGATATTAATTCGATAAATTCCAAACATTGGAAAACACCCTCCAAACTTTATTACCAACAACTAACAACCCCTGATCTCCTATTAGAAGAAAGAGGCAAAAGTAGTTTTAAAAGTTTTAATGCAAATAACATTTATGAATGAAATATAGATACCCAAACATAATACAATATTATGAATACACTTCAACACATGACCATGGTAGCCACGACATACCAGAGATCCCATGAGTGTTCAGAGGAAACAATCCATATGAAAAAGGCCTTCCAAGATCATTAGGAGATAAGGTTAGAGATAAAATCCGTAGCAAATTTGTTAATGGAGACATTCCATATGAAAGTCTAAGTTACGTCCAATTAATTTCTTATGTTTAGAAAGTAGTCTTAAAAATATGTCAAGACGACAAAATCCAAAGACAATTAGCCAAAGAAAAAGTCTTAAACTAAGAGAGATTTATGATCTTTCTGTGAACAATTTGGATTACCCGCTTGCCCAAAGCAAAAGAAAAAACAAAATCCTAACAAAGAACTTCATGGAAACAAAACTGTCAACAAAAAGATATTTCCAAGAAGGAAATACTTGCACAAACCTTCCACCAGCAAAGACGCTGATACTCCAAAACCAAGGATAAAACCCAAAATAACATGTTACAACTGTGGAAAGCAAGGCCACATTAGCAAATACTGTAGGCTAAGAAAAAAATTGAGAAACCATAACCTAGACCCAACCATTGAAGAATAAATTAATAATCTACTCATTGAAACCTCAGAGGAAGATACGGAAAATGCATCCTCTGAAGAAAACCTCAATCTAATTCAACATGATGACCAACCATCATCTACAGATGATGAAGATACACAAGAAATCAATACTCTATCAAGAGAACAGGATCTTTTGTTTGAGGCAATTAATTTCATACCAGATCCTTAGGAAAAGAAGGTTTTCCTGGATAAACTTGGAAAATATCTAGAAACTAAACCTAGGCCAAAAGATTTTATTACAAATAATAAATTTGATGTTAGCAATATACTCAAAAGATTAGAAAATACTTTAGCAAAACCAACTACCATCCAAGATCTTCAAATAGAGATTAATAATCTAAAACAAGAAGTTAAAGAACTTCGACAACAACAAGAAATTCATCAAATCATTTTGTCTCATCTCGAAGAAAACAATGATTCGGAGAGCATAGAAAAGGATGTAGAAAATGAAGACCAAGAAGATGAAATGTTTATGAGATTAATCAATAAGATTAAGATCCAAAAATTTTATATAAACATTAGAATCATTATTAATGATTTTGTCTTAGAAACCATGACCCTATTGGATACCGGGGATGATTCAAATTGTATTTTGGAAGGATTAATTCCTACAAACTTTTTTTAGAAAACCTCAGAAAAACTGAGTACAGCAAATGACACAAAATTAAAAATTAACTACAATTTATCAAGTGCAATTATAGAAAATCAAGGCCTTAGGATTAATACAAACTTTCTTCTAGTAAAAAACCTAAAGAATGAAGTTATCCAAGGTACACCCTTCATTAGAGCGTTATTCCCCCTTCAGATATCTAAGGAAGGAATAACTACCATTCATTTAGGAATAAAAATTACATTTAATTTTTCTACTAAACCCATTTCAAGAAATATAAATTTCATAGAAAAGAAAATTAGCCAAATCAATTTCTTAAAAGAAGAAGTCTCTTTTAATAATATTCAGATACAATTGGAAAAACCTCAATTAAAAGAAAAAATTCAATCTCTGTTACAACATATTCAATCAACCATTTGTTCCGACTTGCCACATGCATTTTGGAACACGAAAAAACATATTATCGACCTCCCTTATGAGAAAGACTTTAGGGAAAAACAAATTTCCACAAAAGCTAGACCAATTCAGATGAATGAAGAACTTCTTCAATATTGTCAAAAGGAAATCAAGGATTTACTTGATAAAGGTTTGATTAGAAAGAGCAAAAGCCCATGGTCTTGCATTGCTTTCTATGTCAATAAACAAGCGGAACTTGAACGGGGTACACCTCGTTTAGTGATAAATTATAAACCGCTAAATCAAGCCTTACAATGGATTAGGTACCCTATTCCAAACAAAAAGGATTTACTCAATAGATTAAATTTTGCAAAAATATTTTCCAAGTTTGACATGAAATCTGGATTTTGGCATATCTAGATACAAGAATCTGATAGGTACAAAACCGCTTTCACAGTACCTTTCGGGCAATATGAATGGAATGTGATGCCATTCGGTCTAAAGAACGCCCTATCAAAATTTCAAAAAATCATGAATGATATTTTTAATCTGTTGTGCCAAGATCAAATTTTACTTCACAAAAGAATGAGTTTCTTGTATGAACAAGAACAAGCAAAATGCAGAAAAGAAAAACAAATGAACCAACACTGCACTGTGCTCACAACAGCCACTTTATTCAATCTCTGCAGAATTTTTCTAAGTACAGAACTCTCTACAAAATTAGGCTATACAGGAAGAAGAAATAGAAGCACTATTTCAAGCCTAACTAACCCAACCAACTTAAAACTAATTAACTGTTACATGTTATAACAGAATAACAGAAAACAAAAAAATACAAGTTGGTAAAGAGCAAGAGAACTAACTAATGGTTGTTAATGAACCAACTTACAACAATTCTCCACCTTGGTTCAATAACAAAACATTAACAAAAAACCAGTGGCTGCTGCAGAAACAGGATTTAATCACCCTTCAGCTGAATTAAGTCTAAACAATGAAAAAACTTGCTACTTGGAAGAGCCTTTGTGATCATATCAGAAGGATTGTGATCAGTTGAAATCTTCTTAACTATAATTGATCCTTGACCAATAACTTCTCTGACAAAATGCAACTTAATATCAATGTGCTTTGTCCTCTCATGATGCACATAATTTCTGGATAAATCAATGGCACTTTGGTTGTCACAATGTACTGTGATCACTTCATTTTGTATCTTCAACTCCTTTGCAATGCCTTCAAGTCACAGAGATTCTTTCACAGCTTCTGTAAGAGCAATATACTCAGCTTTAGTGGTTGATAAAGCCACTACCTTTTGAAGGCTAGCTTTCCAACTAATTGTAGTGCCAAAAGCAGTGAACACAAATCCTGTGAGGGATTTCCTTGAATCTAAACAGGACAGCATAATCAGAATCTACAAAACCTTCAATAGCAGCTGTTCTTCTGCTATTCCTAGCTCCACCATAAACCAGAACTCTTCCAAGTGATCCTCTGATATATCTGAGTATCCATTTCAGGGCTTGCCAATGTGCTTTACCTGGATTTGCCATTAAACTACTTACTAAGCTCACTGCATGAGCTATGTCAGGGCGAGTACATACCATAGCATACATTAGTGACCCTACAACATTAGCATATGGAATACCTTCCATGTAAATTATATCATCATGCGTCTTAGGTGCTTGACTTGTACTGAGCTTAAACTGCTGTGACATAGGAGTAGTTACAGGTTTAGAATTTGACATTCCAAACCTTTCAAGAACTTTTCTGAGATATAATTCCTGGGACAGATACAACAATTTCCTTTTTCTGTCCCGTTTGATTTCTATTCCCAATATTCTCTTGCCTGCTCCCAAATCCTTCATTTCAAATTCCCTGCTCAACTCAGATTTCAATTTTTCAACCTCACTCTGCTGTTACTTGCTATCAAAATATCATCAACATATAATAGCAATATCACAAACTCAGCTTTAGAAGGAAATTTGAAGTAAACACAGTTATCATAGTGACTTCTATGAAACTCTATGTGAGCCATAAATTCATCAAATCTCCTATTCCATTGCCTAGGGAACTGCTTTAGACCATACAAGGATTTGTTTAATTTGCAAACATAATCCTCTTTACCTTTGACTTCAAACCCCTCGGGTTGTTTCATCAATATCACCTCATCAAGCTTCCCATACAAAAATGATGTCTTCACATCCATTTGTTCTAACACAAGATCAAATTCTGCCACCATAGCCATAAGAATTTTGATTGACCTGTGTTTCACTACAGGAGAGAAAACTTCATTGAAGTCAATTCCCTCATTTTGAGTGAATCCTCGAGCAACAAGTCTAGCTTTAAATCTGTCTGGTTCAACTCCCTGGATGCCTTCTTACTTCTTGAAGATCCATTTGCAGCTGACCACTCTAGAACCAGGTGGTTTTTTAATCAACTCCCATGTATGGTTGTCATGGAGAGACTTAATCTCTTCATTCATGGCACTTAGCCATTTTTCTTTCTCCTTACTAGCTAAGACAACTTTAACAGTTTTTGGATCTTCCTCCAAAACTTCACTAGCAGCTACTAGAGCAAATGCTATTAGATCAGCATATGCATACCTCTTAGGTTGTTTGATTTCCCTTCTGATTCTATCTCGAGCCAGCACATAGTCAACTTCTTCTTGTTCCTCTTCTTCGAATTTTTCTTCATCAAGAGGCCAATTAAAAGCTTGTGTTTCAGCATGTTTATCTTCAGTCTTCACCTCAAAATTTAATTTTTCAGAATTAGTTTCGTTACTCTGATAGTGCTGGACTGAACCATGCTAGGCTTGGTCTTGTAGGCTATCTCAACTTCATTGAAGACAACATCACGACTCACTAAACACCTCTTAAAACCAGTCTCCAAACAGCACAACTTATACCCTTTCACTCCTTTAGGATATCCTAGAAAAATACACTTGACAGCTCTAGGTTCCAATTTATCTTGCTTGATGTGAGCATAGACAACACAGCCAAATACCTTTAGCTGTTTTAGACTCGGTGGATGGCTAGATCAAATCTCCTCAGGGGTTTTGAAATTTAGAGCTGTTGAAGGACACTTGTTGATGAGATATACAACAATCATTGTTGCTTCAGCCCAAAAAATCTTGGGTAATCCTGCACTCAGCAACATACATATCACTCTCTCCAAAATGGTCCTGTTGAATCTTTCAGCTAAGCCATTTTGTGGAGGGGTGCCCGCAACTGTCCTGTGGCTTGCAATGCCATTCTCTTTACAGAAATCATTGAAAGGTTCAGAACAGAACTCAAGACCATTATCAGTACGGAGCCTCTTGATCTTTCTGCTTGTTTGGTTTTCCACAAGTGTTTTCCAGCTTTTGAAGTTATCAAAAGCCTCATCTTTTGTTTTCTGAATGTAGATCCACAACTTCCTTGAGTAGTCATCCACAATGCTCAAGAAATACCTTGCTCCAGAATGAGAGGGAGTCTTGGTTGGACCCCAAAGATCAACATGAACATAATCAAGGGTACCTTTTGTTCTCTGCTGTCCAGCATTGAATTTGGCTCTACAGGCTTTGCCATAGACACAATGTTCACATAACTTTAATCTTTCCATTCTGTCCCCACATAGCATCTCCTGTTTTGCCAATTCAATCAACCCCTTCTCACTTACATGGCCCAACCTCATGTGCCATAACTCAGTTTTTGATAAAACTCTTCCGGTTGCAGTGGCTGCAGAGCCAATTAGAACTTCACCATCTACAAAATAGAGGCCATTCTCCATAATTCCCCTCATGACAACCATGGAGTCTTTAACTACGTTCAATATTCCTTTTTCACCCTTGAACACATATCCTTTTTTATCAAATTCACCAAGAGAGATTAAATTTCTCTTCAACTCAGGTACATATCTGACCTTTGTGAGAATTCTTTAAGCCCTATCATGAAACTTGAACCTTATAGACCCAATTCCTTCAATTTTGCAAGGCTTGTTATCTCCAAGGAGTACTAACCCATCTGCTTGATTAGAAAATTGTTCAAACCATGATCTGTTTTGGTGTCATATGCCATGAACACCCTGAATCCATTATCCATTTAGTTTCTGGATTCTTTTCAGACACCATCAGTGCCTCTGCAGATTCATAGCCATCATCTTGAACAATCACAGCATTTCATGAGTCCTTCTTCCTATTGTTACTGCCACCATTTTTCTGTCTTTTAGGACAAACTTTCCTTGTATGACCCTCATTTTTACAGTGATAACATCTGATTTTGAAGATGTTTCCTTCACCATTCTTTTGATTTTCTGGCTTTTGCTTCTTCTTATCAAATTTACTATCTTTCTTGAAGGTCTTGCCTCTTGCTGTCAGCCCTTCACCACTTGTAGAGGACTTCTTTTCCTTTCTTTCGTTCAATTCCTTTGAATTCAGAGCAGCCTGCACTTCATCAAGAGAAACAGAATCTCTTCCAAACAATAAAGTCTCTTTGAAATGAGAGTAACTCTTAGGCAAAGAGCACAACAATAACAAAGCTTGATCCTCATAATCAATAGTGACATCGATATTTTCAAGATCTGGAATCAGTTTATTAAACAAATCCTACTGTTCTCCTACTGATCTATCATCATGCATTTTAAACGAATACAAAGACTGCTTTAGGTAAAGATGATTAACTAAAGATTTCGTCATGTACAAACCTTCAAGCTTTGATCAAACCCCAGCAGCAGTTGTTTCCTTAGAGACTTGCCTCAGCACCTTGTCTCCGAGACTGAGGATAATTGAACTGTGTGCCTTCTGCAGTAGTGCTTTCTTATCCCCATCAGCCATCATCTTTTCAAGATTGGCTTCTCCATCAAGTGCTTCCACTAGGCCCTGCTGAACAAGAAGAGCTCTCATCTTCAATCGCCATAACCCAAAATCATTTTGCCTTGTGAATTTTTCAACCTCATACTTGGCTAAGCCCATTTCTTGAATCGAACTCAAAATCACTCCACGTTCACCGCACCAATTTGTTGTGCCAAGATTAGATTTTACTTCACAAAAGAATGAGTTTCTTGTATGAACAAGAACAAGCAAAATGCAGAAAAGAAAAACAAATGAACCAACACTGCACTGTGCTCACAACAACCACTTTATTCAATCTCTGCAGAATTTTTCTAAGTACAAAACTCTCTACAAAATTAGGCTATACAGGAAGAAGAAATAGAAGCACTATTTCAAGCCTAACTAACCCAACCAACTTAAAACTAATTAACTGTTACATGTTATAACAGAATAATAGAAAATAGAAAAATACAAGTTGGTAAAGAGCAAGAGAATTAACTAATGGTTGTTAATGAACCAACTTACAACATAATCCTTATTCAAAATTTGTCATTGTCTATATAAATGATGTTTTAATTTTTTCCCAAAAAATTGACCAACATTTTAAGCATCTGCAGACCTTCATCCATGTCATCAAATAAAATGGTCTGGCAGTCTCCAAATAAAAATCAATCTTTTCCAAACACGAATTAGATTCCTTGGTCACAATATACATCAGGGTACTATCATTCCAATAGACGGATCAATAGAATTTGCCAACAAATTTCCTAACCAAATTTTAGACAAAACCCAGTTACAAAGATTCCTTGGTTGTCTAAATTATGTAGGAGAGTTTGTATCATACTTAAACAATATTGTCAAACCATTACATGATAGGTTGAAGAAAAATCCACCTTCTTGGTCTGACATTCATACCCAAGTTGTCAAAGATATCAAACTCAAAGTCCAATCCATAAAATGTTTGTATCTCCCGATTCCACAGGCATTCAAAATCATTGAAACAGATGAATCCGACATTGGTTTCGGTGGTATTCTCAAACAAAGAGTCCATACCCAAGAACATGTCATTGCATATACATCAAAGCATTGGAATTCTGCACAATTAAAATATTCAACTGTTAAAAAAGAAGTTTGAGCAATTATTTTGTGCATATCCAAATTTCAATCTGATTTACTAAATCAATTTTTTTTAATAAGGGTTGATTGTAAATCAGCCAAAGACATTTTACAAAAGAACGTCAAAAATTTTGCCTCTAAAAATTTTTTTGCAAGATGGCAAACAATTTTAAGTGTTTTTTATTTTGATATAGAATATATCAAGGGCACATCAAACTCTCTACCTGACTATCTTACTCGTGAATTCTTATAGACAAGTTCTCATGCCACCTAAGGCATCAAACACCTCCTTAAGGGGAGGATGGAGCACATGAAAAGGATTTAAGTTGACTCTACTAGAGCCAACCGTCAAAAAGAGTTCTTCTTTATCTGGGTCACCAACCCAGGCTGGGTCATCCACCTAGAAACCTAAAACAGAGGGGTCATTGACCCAAATAATCTCAATTAAACCTGAGTCATCAACTCAGGAATCCCCAAAACCCTCAACTTCCAAACAAACAAAGGTTGATTATGCCTTTCCCATAGAAACACTCCAGGCCTTACTAGAAATAGGTCTTACCAAACTTCCAAGGAAAACTTGGACAGATGTTGCCTCAGAATCTGATGATGACTCTGAGATTGATTTGCAAACCATGATCCAAAAGACCAAAGAATTCAAAACAATTGTTAATCCAAAAGGGAAACAAACCCTGTCTCAACCAAAAACACCACCACCAAAACAGACTAAAAGTTATGTTTATAAAAATAAATTTTCAACTGTTTTGCAGATGGAGCTAAAATATTGGGATAAAAATCCCTTCAAGGCTACAACCAAGGCATTCCCTTCAGGTTTCCATTTCAAGTCTATTGCTATCAACAAAACAAGAAATTTCTATGAGTTCATATTGATAAACTCAAACTCAGTGTCTATCAAGCACTTCAAAGACCCATCTGTTGGATCAAGTGGCCTCGGAATAATTAAGAAGGGGAGGTTGAATTAATTATTGATGAACCTTTACTAATTAAAAATTTATCCTTCTTAATGTTACTAGATTCAATTAGGCTTTTACTATAATGTTAAGAAAGTAAAGAACAAAAGTAGAAACTTAACCAAAAAGTAAAAGCGAAAATTAAAGTGCACAGTGGAAATTAAAGAGTGTAGGGAAGAAGAAGACAAAAACCAAGAATTTTATACTGGTTCGACAACAACCTGTGCCTACATCCAGTCCCCAAGCGACCTGCGGTCCTTGAGATTTCTTTTCAACCTTGTAAAAACCTTTACAAGCAAAGATCCACAAGGGATGTACCCTTCCTTGTTCTCTTTGAACAACCAAGTGGATGTACCCTTCACTTGAACTGATCCACAAGAGATGTACCATCTCTTGTTCTCAGTCACAACAACCCAAGTAGATGTACCCTCTACTTGTACCACAAAGGATGTACCCTCTACTTGTACAACAAAGGATGTACCCTCCAATGTGTTAAGACAAACTTCTCAGGCGGTTAGTCCTTTGAAACTTTGTGAAGGGGAAACAAAAGATATCTCAGGCGGTTAGTGCTTCGAAATATTTTGTTAAGGGAAAGGGAAGAATCAAAAGAATTCTCAGACTGTGTCGTTTTGAATTCTTTGACAAGGGAGAAGGGAGACACAAAAGAATTCAGGTGGTTAGTCCTTCGTTCTTTTGGAAAAGGGAGAAGAGAGACACAAAAAGAATTCAGACGGTTAGTCCTTAGCAAATTATTTTTGGCAAAGGGAAAAGAGAATGAAAAAGATGAATAGCACAAGTTTTTGAACAAAGAACTTTTCTTGGAAGAGAAAGTTTTGAACAAAAACTTTTAGAAAGATGAAGAGAAAATGAAACAGAAAAAATCTGTTGAAAGAGATGAAAGAAAATATTGAAATACTGATTGAAAGAGATGAGTAAGATCAATTTATTTTTGTTTCATGCCAATGTCACATATTTATAATTTCTTGATGACTCAAGTCAAAACTTGTAACTCTTGGCAATTTCTTTAAAACTAATTACTTAAAAAGTTATGACTTTTGAAAGAATCCTCAGAAACAAGTTACTTGAAGAATTGTAACTTTTGGAAATGAATTTTTCGAAAACAGTCACTGATAATCGATTACCATTAAGGTGTAATCGATTACACATCAACAGATGTGACTCTTCATTTTGAATTTTGAAAATCTTAACGTTTTAAAAACACTGGTAATCGATTACTGCATTTTGGTAATCGATTACCAAAGAGTAAAACTCTTTGGTAATGATTTTGTGAAATTTTCTTGTGCTACCTAATGTTTTGAAAAACTTTTTTAATACTTATCTTGATTGATTCTTATCTTGATTCTTGAATCTTGAGTCTTGAATCTTGATGTTGATTACTCTTGAATCTTGATTCTTGAAAAACTTCATTCTTGAATCTTTGGAATTTGCTTGACTCTTGATTCTTTGGCATCATTGGCATCATCAAAATAACCTTGGAAGACATTGCTTCCACACCATCTTCAAACACCTATTTGACAATACAAATTCTAAAGGTCATGCAACCGAGACAATTTGGACCCAATTTAATCAAACCAGAAAATTCTCTGTGTCTTTTGATCCTATAGGTTACACCTATTGGGATTATATGGATGCCTAAACCAAAGTATTCTGGCATCAAAATATCAAATTCAAACATTCATGGCTCATTTATTTTACGACTAATACAGTCTATAATTTTCCCAATTGGTTTCTTCAATGGTGGGACTTTTTTGGTCCAATACCAGAAATTTTCCAAGAACAGGTCCAACAAGGATATGCCCAATTCAACAAGTTGTATAATTCCCAGGAAGCACGAATTCTGGCGGACCTCAAATATTTTTCTAGTTTTTCTCTATCCTGGATTTTCTCCTGGCAATATAGGTACAATAAAATTGAAGGAAACAAGAATTTCCCATCACTTCAGCGACATGCCTTTGTCAAGTGGTGGACACAATTTGATGTATCCAAAGCTGAACCATAACAGGTCAAACTTTGGTTCAAAGCTCATCCAGAGCTACTAAAAGCAGCTGATCCAGAGACTTCATTATTCTTAATTAGAAGTCCCAACTAGCTGCATTCCTTGCAAGCTCCAGATCAAATGAAAGTCTGGCCAAAAATCTGAAAGAAGTCTTATATCTTCTGCAACAAGAAGAAGATGAAGGCTCTTCCTCAAAGAAGGAAGAAACTAATTCTTCAGAAGAAGATGATCCTTTCTACCAAAATGAGGATGACTGTTTTGGTATTTCATTAAATGATGATTAAATGTAATTAACCTGTACTGTATAAATAGTTCCGGTTACAAAACCGTTACTGTAGCAACAGTAAAATTATTTGGCTATATAAGGAGTCCTCGACTCATTTGTGAGGCACCCTTTCATGTAGTCATTTTTAGGTTTTAGAGGGAGAGGCTCTACAGTGAAAAAATATTTGTAAGTTTTTCTTTCGATTTCGATAAATTCAAAGTTTCTTTTCATATCTCTTCTCCCTCTTGACTGATCCTGTGCGGCTTTGCCGCCGTTTTGGTTTCTTCTCTTCTCCCTCCTCACAGATTCTGTTCGGCTCTGCCGTCATTTCTATTTCTTTAATGTTGCTTTCATATTAAAATTTCATTTACAGTTATTTATTTTCTTGTTCTTACTATTTAACAATCATTCATACTTTCTGTTTATTTACTGCATTTTTACTTCTTATTTGTCTGTTGATCTTGTTTTGCTGTAAGTTGTTTTTATATTACTACTTAACATTCATTGTGTGTGTGTGTGTGTGTGTGTGTGTATATATATATATATCATTTAATTATGTTTGTGTGTGTGTGTGTGTGTGTGTGTGTGTGTGTGTGTGCGGCTTGATCACCTATGCTCATGCAATGTTATAGGGTTTAGACATTGGGAAATGTTTATCTCTGAAGAATTGTAAAAGAACATCTAAATAATCCATCTATATGGATAGAATGGTGTTATTTAGCATATTTTATGTACCTTTGTTCTTAATGCAATTTATCTAATTCATCTCTTAAGGGATTAGGGGAGAAATTAGGTAGGTTAGGTTCTTTCATGTGAGGAATCATGGCTAGAGTATGCAAGTAGATGTAGGTGATAATTGAAATAATATTGGATAGAGAGAAATCATTAACATTACATCAAAAGTAGTTTTGATAGGCTGAGCCCCCAACATACCTGTAATTCTACATTGACCATCACTTCATCGCTCCAAGTGTTTATTTTTCTCTCCCTTGCACATGCTAGCCTTGCAGTTTATTTTTATGCCAAATTTACCTTTAATGTCACATGTTGCAAACATTCAATTTAATTCATTAATTTCTTAAAATTGGATATATACATAAACTCTAAGTAAAGTCAAAGTCTTTGTGGACTCGACACTCGGTCTTACTGTTTTAAAATGCTACTTGGACAAATTGGTACACTTGACAATGAGTTAACAATCAAATGGTGAGATATATATTTTGGGTCCAGAGAATAGTGAAGCAAGAGTGAGAAAAGACATAATATGTTACATGTATACATTGATCATAGATTGCAAAACATCAATTATATATGGTTTGAATAAGTTTTTCATGTCATATATTAAATAAGTTTTTCATCCCTATACTTGAAAAATATGTTATTTTCAGATTACTACCTAAAAATCCATTTTCAGTTTCATTTTTTCAGTGTCACATCATTGAAGGTGATGATGTGACAATATGGTGTTCGTGATAAGGCGTGATGATGTGACACTCTTTCTTTTACGTCATCACTTAATAGAAGACAACTAACGACATATAGTAAAATGAAATTGAAAAAAATTTCATGTACTTGATTGAAAAAAATGAATGTTAGGTAGTAATCTGAAAATGATCTATATTTCAGGTATGAAAAATTTAATTAAGCATACACACACACACACACACACACACAAGTAATTATATTTCTAGTCTTTATGAATTCTAATCCAGCTATACGATTTTAATCTTCTAATATTCAATTGTACCAAATAGGTCTCACAGGTATAAAAAATTTGTAATATTGATCGTTTCAATTGTGTTAATTAGATTTTTTAAGTATGACAATTGGTCCTTTCTTCAATTGGAATTTGTTGATGTAGTATCAACTGGTGATGTGTCACCAATAATTGTTATGCATACTTAGTTTGTGCACTTAAATTACATAACAATTACCTAATTTCTTCTCTTTCAATGCTTCTTTTGACCTAAAAAGACAGGAATTCAAGTTCTTTTGAGTTTTTAGCTTAAGAATGTTAAAGTTAGTGAATTTATAGTGTTTTGTTTTATTTTGTAGAGTTTTAGTACATCAACAAATGACTAAAAGATGTGTAAAGATTTGGAGCAGTGCATTCAGCGTGCCAGTGCACGCTCAATGCACCAGTTGTACCGTGCATGTGCGCTAAGCATGCATATGCAAACTTAGCGTACAATGACTTTTCAAAAAGCATGACAATGCAACATTTTGAGGTGTCTTATAAGGGGATACACTATTCCATTGGAGGGCTTCCTCTTCCATTTCCTCCATTTTCTTTGTTCATGGTCTCTCAAGCCAATTGTACTATGCATGTGCACTTAGCGCACACATGCAAGCTTAGTGTACAATGACTTTTCAAAAAGCATGACAATGCAACATTTTGAGGTGTCTTATAAGGGGATACATTATTCCAATGGAGGGCTTCCTTTTCCATTTCCTCCATTTTCTTTGTTCCATCTTCTTATTTTAAGTCTCTCATGACTATGAGAGGCTAACTTATCCATTGTTGAGGGTTTGGATATCAAAAAGTTTGTGATCTAATGATCTTTATTATCCATCTAATGTTTTTTCAGTATTATTGCTTCATTTCTATGTTTATTGCTTTGTTTATGGTTTGATCACCCATTCACATATGTTATAGGGTTTTAATCATTGGAAAATGGTTTTACTCTAAGAACTTGAAGGAACTTCTAAGTAACCCATATCTAGGGATGAAATGATGTTAGTTAACCTTATTTATGCATCTTTCCTCTTGATGCAAGTTACTTGGTCTAGCTTTCTAAGGAATTAGGAGTGAAATCAAGTGATATAGGCTCTTTCACATGAGGGATCATGGTTAGAGTAATGTAATTGATAAAGGTAATAGTTGGAATAACTTTAAATGGTGAAAATCCTTAACATTGCATCAAGAGTACTTTTGGTAGGACAAACACCTAATACTTCTACAAAATCTGCATCAAGTGTCATTTTTTACACCTAAAGTGATTGCTTTTCTTGTCTCTTGGATCTTGCTATGTTTTTATGTTATTTATTATTGTTGAATTTTATATTTTTGTGCTTTAACTTTGAAATACATTCATTTTTAATCATTATGTTGCTTAAAATTTGATATATACAAACTCCGAGTCCAATCAAAGTCACTATGAACTTGACACTCGGTCTTATTGTTTATTATTACTTTGGCAAAATTCGTAGAGTTACCAAGGAGTTAACAATCACCTACATAATGACGTCAACATGACATTATACTGATTTATAGTGATTGATTTAGCATGCTTATGTGGTCCCATTTGGCATCTGCAATTTTAGTCCTTGAATTTTGTATGATTTGAGTTTTCCAAATTCTGATTTGTCTATAATTTACCAAATTAGTGCTTAAAAAAATAAATCGCACAATTATGAAACTTGATGGACTAAAATTGCACATATATGTCAAATCAAGAACCACGTAATGAAGCATGCTTAATTAATCATCATGTCGGCATTACATCATCATGAAACTGCCACATCAAGTGACGAGTCACTAGTCAATGTCATGTCAATAGATTCCAATTGATAGGAGGACTAAAATTACACAATTGTAATACTGAGAAAACCTATTTGGCACAATTGAATCTTGGGGATCTACATCACACGTTTGCAATACCTAAAGGAATCAATTGGCGCAATTGATAGGTGAAATTTAAAATTGCAAAATTGTGATATTTGAAGGACCAAAAATGTAATTAAATCATACACACAGACACACACACTAAAATTGGACAGAATTTATATTTATATACTTAATTCAAATTGTTAAATGTAAATAATACATATGTTAAAAGGGTTTAGTTCAATTGGTTGGATAGAGTGCGTGGGTTGTTGTAAACCCCCTAACATTATTTTCGATTCCTACGAATAAAAAAGATCATTATAATGATTGTTGAACAAGCACTAAATATATTTTCTTTACACTTAATAATAAGGATTGCCTCGTTAAAGTGCAAGAATAAAAAATACTTATACAACAACTATCTTTGTCATTAAGATTGATGTAAGGTTAGTAAAGTCTTTTATTTTAAAATATCAATATGGTATGACATGGTTAACAAATAATCTTGCCCATTGAATGTGTAGTTAGAAGATAGATCTCCAAGTCTACATATATTACCTTTGGTCCTATATATAAGAAACAATTATTTAATTTATTAAAACCAAAAAAAGTAGTTAGGTTGATTAGTTTGTCATAAATTTTAATTTTATTTTAAAACTACCCATTATATTAAATGGTCTAAGATATGATTATTTTTAAAAGATACTTATTCAACCAATGAGTGTATCTTGTTTTGATGATAACTCAATAAATGCACCCACTTTCATGTGAAAAAGAGAATAATCATTAATAGACATCACAATTAATTAGGGGTAAAAAAGAAATTTAACAACAAAGTAGTCCTATTTTCTTATAATTAGGATCAAGAAAATAGTCTTTTGTTTCTTATATATAGGACTAGAGGTAGTATATTAGAAAATTTTTTGTCTAAAGAGCTTAGTTCCTTAAATGAATTTTCGTCCTTTGAATATGTTGAACCAATATTCTTTTACCTCAGGTTATGCTAGATTGAACTAGTATTCTTTTGTCTATGCCTATGCAACCTGCTTTTTGACACCAAGTTACTAAGCCTCCATTAGTTTCACACAACACTTATCTTTGATTAACCAAACATAACCACTAGAAAGTTAGTTTCAGATTAATACTACTTTCAAGTATAAATGGCAGTGTTTGTGGTGATAATACAACTTAACAACACTCATTGAGTGAATCTGATAAGAATTTACTTACAAATCATCTTGAAAATATGTATAAGATAGAAAGAGGAACTTGACTATAACCATGACCTACCAGTAGAACCAAAGTTATAAAAGAAAGTGTGATCCTAATCACAACTATTTACCGGTAGAACCAACACTATAAAATTCTTTAACCCAAGAACAAAGGGAAAACTTCATAATAGATAAACACTTAATATGATTAATCTAATTTTTTTTCCTTGAAAGCTTACAAAAGTTTTTTATTTATAGGCTAAACTAAGTAACCCTTGAAGTACAAGTAGTGAACTTTCCCTAGGCATTAATTTCTCACTAACATTTCCTTCCTATTAAGCCTTAACTTCCCCCACTCACCATCACAATGGGTCATTAAGTTCCATTAGTTATCATAATGACTTAGGAAGTCTAAAAACACTAAAATCTAAACTAGGAAATATGAAAAGACAAATGAACTTATTTTCCTAATATTAAGAACAAAAATAAGATTAAAAAAAGGAAAATGGGTTTTAAATAACTATTCAACCCCAAAACTTATTAAATCCAACCCATGAATGCTTCTTCTCTTGTGAGTTTAAGCTTTTCTTGTTGTCTTCAAGTTGGGCTTAAATCTTCATCCACTTGTAGAAAAGTGATCCAATGTGGTGTAGCCTCTATTCAGCCTTGAGCATACTTTATCTCCATTATTAGGCTTTGCAAAGCTTACTGATAAGTGTTATGCATATGTTATTTGTGTATTTAAATCACATAACAATTATATACTTTCCTCTCTTTTAATGCTTCTATTGGGTTAAAACATTAGGAATTTAGTTTCTTCTAAGTTTTTATTTGGTGGATGCTAAAGTTAGGTAAGTTACAATATTTTTGGTTGTATTTTTTGTAGAATTATACAGCAGAAGGCTTGAAAGATGGTTGGAGAAATGGAGCAGCGTGCTCAACCCATCAACAACCGCTCAACATAAGGAGCCAACCTGAAGGCAGGGGCTTAGCCTGCATTTGGCGGTTTAGGGCGCACATGCAGGCTTAGCACTGAGTGGCGGTTCTGATTGGTCATCAATTGGGAAAATATTTGCAAAAAGTGGATTTTATATATAAAATCAACATTCATTCATTCATTTAGGAGACTTTAGCATAGAGTAAGGAGAAAAGCAAGGAGAAAAAAACCCTTAAGGAAGCGATTGTTGAAGGAAGTCACTTTTTGAGCTCTGGCCGATCCGTTTCACTCCATTTCTCTTTCATTTTCTTCCATTTCATTCCACCTTTTATATTTGTAAGTTTCTCATGACAATGAGAAGCTAAAACCACCCGTTGTTGGGAGCTTTGCAAACCAAACTTTCTTTGATGTAATGATTATAAACTATTTATTAATATGATGTTGATATTATTATTCTTTTCTATGCTCATTCACATGTTTGTGGTTTGATCATTCATTTTCATGTCCTATTTTATAATTTAGACATTGTGAAATGTTTATATGCTAAAAATTTGAGAAAAACATCTAGGTGATCCACGTCTAGGGATAAAGTGGTATGGTCTAGCCTGTTTATGCATCTTTATTCGTAATGCAAATTATTTAATATATCTTTTCATGGATTAAGAGTAATATTAGGTGATTTTGACTTTCTCACTTGAGGGATAATGATCAGAGTAGATTAGTAGATGCGGGTAATAATCATATTCATGTTAGAAAGAGAAAAATCAATTACAATTGCATCAAGAGTAGTCCTAGTAAGCAAAGCCCAACATGTTCCATAACTCGTCACCAACACCATCTCATAATTCCGAACGTTTGTTTTTTTAACCTTTCATTTTCCCTCCTTTGTAGTCAATTTACATTAATTTATATTTGTACTCAATCAATGAACTAGATTCGATTTGAATCATAAATTGCTTAAACATTAGATATATATATAACTCTGAGTATAAGCAAAGTCCTTGTGGACTCGATATTCAGTCTGACCGTTTTATTACTACTTGTAAGAATTGATATGCTTACCAAGGAGTCAACAAGTTTTTGCAAATATATATAAATGTCCCATATTGCCAAAAGTCCTTAGGGCCAACCCATAGGTCAACCAACTTTAAAAATTAAAATTTAGAAATTTGAAACAAATTTTCTTTTGAGATAGGATTGCTTGATGAGTCTTAAATTTAAACAATGTGACCTAGCATTTTAATACTTTGGTTGAAACTGTTGCAAAAATTTAGCTAAAGCTACTGTAGCTAAAGTCAAGTTATAGATATTCTATTCGATAACAACTTAACTAAAGATACTTTGATCGATGTCAAATTTGAATGAAAAGTTTGCATGATGTTAGGAGTCAAACGGGCAGTAGAGTACTTATAAGGACTTTAATACTCAAGTTAGTGCATGTTAGTAGGATCAATATTGTATAAAAATTGGAGAGAGAAATACCTTGAATCTTTATTGGTCTATTTATATCGTTTTAATTCAATTATCTTGATGCTTCTTTCATGAGGGCATGAAATGCCTCTCTTAGCAAATCCAGTTAGAACCACAACCTATAACAAATTTCCAACTATGATTAAGTGCTTTAAGATTATTCGTTATAACTGAAACTCATCAATTAAGCCTAAAAAACTTAACAATAATGATGAAAAAATTTACATGTAATGTTTAAAAATTCATCATTGAGGGCGAGCCCTGGTGCAGCGGTAAAGTTGTGCCTTGGTGACTTGTTGGTCATGGGTTCGAATCCGGAAACAGCCTCTTTGCATATACAAGGGTAAGACTGCGTACAATATTCCTCCCTCATACCTTCGCATAGCGAAGAGCCTCTGAGCAATGGGGTACGCTAGTTTTTGCTAATTTAAAAATTCATCATTGAAATTTTAGTGACATTAGTATTAGTGACAAAAATTGTCATTAGTAACAAAAATATTTATATGTACTATATATACCGCAATGAGCATAGTTATTAGATTTCAAGTACTGCGAGATCACACAGACCTAATTTGCCAAAATGAACCCAAATGATCTCGAGAGGTTCACCATGACAGGTTTAAAATAGAATGAAATTATTAAATGCATTTCTTAAGTTTACATACTATTAATCTTAAATAAATCAATAAAATTATATATAGAAACTTTGCCCCGAGTAATGTTTCTGCATGAGAGTTGGGGAACCAACAGGGTTACTGAAATGGGGACGCTAGGGAAACAAAGGCTCCAACGCTCAGCCCTAGCAGCACGCCGAAAAAGGTGCAGCCACATCTTGGCAACAATTAACAACAACAAGCTTGACAGGGTTCGCTAAACCCGTTTACACGAATAAAGTGTTTGATGATTTGCCTCTGTGAAAGAGAGAGGTTCTATTTCTTTCTAGTCACACACAACCAAATGATTCTCAAAAGGTTCATTCAGCTAGCGTTTCCATGTGGGTCATCCCAACCCACTAACCTTTCCCTTCATTTCCCTTGTTTTCTCCACTAACGTGCAAAATAATTAACGCGTGCATGCCCCCTAACCCTGTCCCCTTTCTATACCATCTGTTATATAAGTTCAGGACTCCTGTTCCCACCTTAGTTTGACCACGTTCAATGATTCCATCATTAAATATATATTCCTTAGAATATATAACTTGGCAATAACATATGCTATATAGTATATATATTCTAAACAAATCTAAATTTAGTAAATAGTGCTAGTAACGTGTTCTCTTACCCTATAGTTTAAATATCACTACCGGAATTAGCAATAACTTTATGAAATATCATTCCTTATAATTTAATTTGGCATAGCATATATATTATACTCTTATTATAAAAAAACAAATCTCATTATAGTAAACAGTGGCTAGTAACGTGTTCCGTTTCTAGTTTGAATATCACTACCGCAATGAGCAATTACATTATTATGCGATTATATATATTTTTTAATTTGAAGATATCGATTCAATTCAATAATTTATATTGATTTTTAATATAAACTTTTGTTATACAGATTGAGGTAGAAACTCTAATTTTGATTAAAAAAGTTAAAAGTACTTAAAAAGTTATAACTTATTTTTGTCCTTAAGAAACGTTGATCATTCTATCTATCTATATACACACACTTGCAGTTGCAGGTTCTGAGAGATCAAGGAGTTTATTCAGCACATGCTAATTGATCTGACACCAAAAATCGTATAACGTCTTGCATATTGCGTTAACAGAAAACTGTCACAAAGTGCACAAACATCTAAGGATAGTTAGGAGCCATAGATCGAATATATCTGCTCAAAGAAGCATGTGGGTCCATTCTATGTAATGAACACGTTGTTGCTGCTCCGGAGTATCAAATAATCGAATACTATTATTTCATCGTTAGATATATTAGAAAATGTCACCAACTTATGCTAAACTTAAATCTTGATTAAGTTTTAAAGTGATCTATAGTAGTTTGCAATTTTGCATTTCTTGGACTTAGCGGTCTTGGCCAATTATCTGATTAATTTGTTTGTGGACACAATTTTAAAATTTGAAAATCATTACCTCCAGAGAGTTGGAAAAATCATAGTCTATAATTGGAGGACTTGTCAAAATTCATGGATATTGGCTAAGATGATGAGATCAAAAGAGACTAAACAGTGCAATTGCTATACCTGCACATGAAGCTACGTACTAAGCAAGAACAGTTTCATTGATAAATGTATGTTGTACTAGTTATACTTTCTGTGTGCTTATATTTATGGTGGATAATCATATAGGCTAAGTTGCTAGCTAGCCATGTGGATATGTCTTTGCAAGACATTCTTCATATGCATGGAGCCCCCTTACCGTGGGTATACTATGCAAAGGTACAAGTAGCTTTTTTCCTCCAAATATGTTGGGTAGAGATTACCAACTACGCATGGTTGATTGGTTGGTAATTTTTGGTTGATTACCTTTTACTTGTGTGCTTAACCAAAATTTGACTCTTCACTCATATTATTGTAGTAGCACGATTTTAAGAAACGGTCCGCAACTTCAATTTCAACCCCAATGTAAGAGTTTTTGGACTCACCATGCCCTAATTGTGATTGCATTGATTGTACTTGCTCAATGTTAAGGATCGTGACAAAACCGCAATTAATTTAAAACCTTGGTGAATAGTGAAATTAGGGGTACTAAGTGTGGATTTAAGCAAAGTCAACTGTGTTTTCTTGGAATGGACAAAGAGAATGTCAGTGGGAAATGTAAATGCTAGAGTTTAGGTCTCCATGATGATTAATAACACACAATGCTGTCGTAAGACTTACACAAGCATGCCAAAAGATGCTCCATCAACAAGATATGAACTTAATATATTCCAGCATCTTTCAGAAAATTGTGCTTCTCATCCTTATCCTACTTTTTCTTGCAGCTTCAATGGGGTCTGCCCCCCTATCTGTTTGCTGAAGAGAGTACTTATTGCATATTGCTGTACAAATGAAATAATTCCCAGCGATGAGAAGCCAATTAGGTTTCTATAATATTTTATGGATACTATATGCCCAAATTTCATTTTCCATCAGTCTATTCAATGCTTCAACATTCTAAAACATCATCTTTGTTTAGTCATGGTGAATAATGAGACCACTTTGAATTTTTTTTGGGGTTATGTGCGCATGAGTCGTGTGTTGTGTAGCACTTCAATTTTTTCCTTTCTTAGTATTGTGGGTACATAGGTTGTTAATTAAAGGTCCATACATTACCTTATACCTTATAGAAGAGTGTAATTATTGGGAGGGCACAGAAGCCAAATCAGAATTTTCTATGATCAAAGCAAAGAGGGCCTTTGTCAAAGTATAGTCTTTGACGCATGAAAGGAGAAGATTACAAGGACCCTTTTTACTTGAGGGAGCATAATACAAGGTGGGTGCCACTTGGATCATATGAATGATAGGAAAATTTTGGAGATAATGCGTCAACACCTCAGCCAACAGTAAAAATAAATAAACAAAGTAAATAAATATTTTATGTATGCTTTATGGTACTGTAATACAAAAATAATGGTTTTATCTAACTGTATAAGATTGTCTCCGGTGAACCTGAAGTTTAGACCAAAAGAAACTTTACTCTTCTCTTTCTTGACATCCTATACCATCTAATGGCTAATTAATATGTTTTCAGGAGCAGAAAAGTTTTGCTCGGAAATATGTGGTAACAGTACTATTTGACCCAATAACGACCTAGTTGGGTCCTCTAAGCTTTAGCTGTGAATGGATAACCATCCCTCACATTGGATCCATTGTCAACTACAGATTTAGTTAAAGGACTGTTCCAACTATTGATTGAATTAAATTATTAAAGGTATGTTTGGGAGTTGGATTTGATGGAAATTAAAATAGAAGGGGACAAGCAAATTTTTAGTTTTAACTTTTAAATTAAAAGAATATTAAATTTATGCTAATTTAACATTTTGTCTTAAAAAAAATTATCATATTAGAAAATGTTTATTAAAATAAAAAAAAATTCCTTCTTCTTTCTTTTCCTTCAAAATTCAAATCTCAAGCAAACTTATGTAGCTCAAATGGTATTAAAAAAATTGTAAAATTCAAAACCAAAATCACATACTCTGAAATAGCTCAAATGGTATAAAAAAAGTTGCAACATTTATAGCCATTAGTATTAGAGTCAATGGTGATAGATTTAGGAAGTTTACATGAATTTATATAGGTATGACTTTTTTTTAGCATTTGCTCTGTATTGATTTATTATAGTTGATTTTAAAATTAATTAATACTGTATTTATTAACTTTAATTTACCAATTGGATATGCTTACATACTATTTCAGAAATTGATAATTTGAATTTTGAAATACAACAATAAGTTTTTTTCTTAATACTTTCTTCGTGTATTTTTGAGCGCGTGGGATTAGATGTGCTATATGTAAATTTTGGAGAAGCAAACTATATGAGATGCATAGGAAGTTTGTCAAATTGCTTTGAGGCCAATTACAATTACCACAACACGAAATTCTTATTTTTTTACTTTTCAAAGACTTGAAAGCGAATTCTTCATCAATAGTTATAAAAGATAATATATAATCTGATAAGTAACATAAGGCATTTTGATTTATTATATTTTTGTTACAATAGGAATTCAATCTTCCTAAAGAAATTCTTGTTAATGTAAATGGCAATTTTCATTATAAATTTATGAAGGTTTTTTGTGGCATGTGAAATTGATGACGGACATGTATAATATTTTTTTAATGTTTAATTCGTATTATGTATAAATATATCTTTACTAATATTTTGATTTATTACTAATGTAATTAAAAAATTGAAATATATAATTATAAAATTATTGCAGGAGATTCTTTGCATATATATTTTTGGATGAGCTTCAATTTTTATACTTAACCTCCTTTGTTATATATCTCCCTCTGGCTCTAACCCTACTTTAGATTGTTTGTTAAGTAATATCTATGAAAATTTATGTTTTAATTGAGTTCAAGAACGTGTGATTAATGTAGTTGAATTTACTTAATTAGATAAGACTTTTGCCATTGTGTTTCCATCCACCCTAAGTTTCTGATAGTATTCATAGTGGTTTATGCCATGCAGAAGTTCATCTATACAGTTGTGAATTTGACTTAATTTGTGTCAAATATCTATATATAGAAACTGAGGGAGTAACTTGTGCTAATAGAAGCTGAGAGAACTTAAATAGAGTTCACAAAAAATTATTTTGGATGAATCGAAAATTGACATTGAAGATGGTCTCCTTGTGGTCAATTGACCCATTCCTAAGACAAAAGATAGCTGCCCAACAAAACTACACTACTCTTCTTCACACACTCCTTGGCTCCACCCTCACACTCACACCCACTCTCACCTCAATGTCCTCATCCACTCTATCTTATTGTCAAGCCTCATAATGCTTCACCCTCCCACGTGACCTTGTATTCACTTTTTGAGAGGCTATTTGAAAGAATTGGATCTTGGTAGGACCTAATTCTCTTGCATGAGAAGAAGCTCATGCTCGCTAAATCAATCAATCTTTTGTTGGACAAGTTTTTTACAACTTCAATCTCTTGGCCTGCTTGGTAAAACATGTTGCTATTCTAGTGGCAGGAATTCTGATTTAAATATAACCTCTTGAACAATTAACTATGATTAGAAATGAAGAATTTGACATAATTAACTATGATTTCATTTTGACTATTTCACAAAAACATATGTCATCAAATTGTTATTTTCCACAGAAAATTGAGTCTATATATGTTGAAATATTTATATTATGACATATCAAAGTTCAGCTTCTATATAACTGGCAATAATATTTTTTTGTATGTGATAAGTGATTACATCATAATGATGTATCACCACAATTTTGCACAACTGAACTTAATTTTAGTTTCGATTCATTGAAGCTTCTTAAAGTTGGACAAAATTATTTGTATTTTAGTGTATACAGCAGAAAGCAATAATAATCCATTTAATAAAACGATGGAATGCACTTTTCATTTCCTCTTTAAAACTTGAATCTTAGCTTTACTTTTCACATGCGCTTGGGCTATGATTCCATGTTCTTTTATTTTACCCAGTTTGCTATAGCAGGCTTTAAACTCATTCGATCATCTTAACCTTTTCTTGTTGCTTTATGCTTGTGTGACTAGGGCACTATCTGATGATGCTGTGTCCAAAGATGCTACCTATCTTAGTGGCAAAAGATATTAACTCATTGCAGATTTCCTAACTCCCATATTGCACACCAATGTCATGTTTGCAATTAAAGTGCTTGGCAACATGAAAGCATCATCTAATGGAAGGTTGGTGAATTTTCTACACCCGCAGTCAACCTTCGATGGGTAATCAAACACTCTCTTGTCTCATGCACAAACCCTTAACAAGGAGCAAGATAAGAGAAAAGGCAAAAGGGAAATAATTAAAATAATGACAAAGCTACCTTCATTTTCCAAAGATAATTAAAAGCTGATGCACGTCATCCAACTTGGCAATAAAGCACAGGTCATGAGTAGAAAACAGTAAGAAAGAAAAGAAAAAGAGAAAACATTTGTGTCTGGAATGTCAAAAAATGATCTTTTTAATGTCTTCATAAAATATTTGATGTGATTTATAAATCAAAGTTGAATTCAAAATGTTAAAAAGAGGAAATGATTTAATTCTTAAAATCATAAATTTTATTTAATTATTTTGTATAAATGATATCAAATTTGATTTGTCATGATCAATGGGAAAGACCATTAATTAACAAAAGCAAATTCTATTCCGACGGTCTTTATATTTTGCAAGAGTTTAGTACGTCCTGCTTGTTAATTAGGGAGTGCTCTTGATATATACATACAAAAGAAAAAAATTAATCAAATTTAATGGAAATTAAATTAATGAGAAATTTCATTATATACATTGAGCTTTTTACTTTTGCCAAATGATTTGTTTTATAAAATAAATCTAAATTAATATCACTTTTAACGAATTCTAACCATAATGTTTGATTTCTATATATATGCCTATTCATTTTTTTCGTAATGAGTTTCAAATGTGGAATTTGATTTCAAATGATATCAAATCAATTGTCAGATTTAAAGATTCAAAAAATATATAGTGTTTCTCTTTTGTGAAAAGCTTAGGGTTTTTTTTTCTCTAAAAGATGATTGGAAGCTCTCTGAATGCTCAAGTGAGATTGTTCCCTTCTCCTTCCAATTTCGCTCTCAATGTCTTCCCACCATCGTTTGCCTCCTCTCCTCTTTCAATTGCACGAGTGGATTGCACATATCGTGGCATACATCAACAAGCAGACAAGTAGCCGCAACGAGAATTTGGTTGCATAAATTAAATATAAGATATTCGAAATAGAAGTCAACACTGCACTTTATTGCATTCGAAGGATTTAATTTGCATCTTCTATGCATTTCCATTGTCCTTTAATTATATAATCCCCAACGGAAAGGGTCATATGAGAAACACATGAGGGCTAGGAAAAATTAACGAAATATAACTTTGATTATGAAATAAGTTGGTATTATCCTTTGTCCTTTTTATATTTTCTCAAACATGCTTTATTGTTTTCTCATTTATATTTAAATCTTTTCGCAAAGGAATATTCTGCCAACATTCCACAAATGTAAAGATCATGGAGACTTAGACATAACATAGTAATGCCAATGGCCTAGCTTGCAACGCACTAGCATCTATTTTTATTAAGAAGCAGCCATATGATAGATTCAAATTTTAGAATTTGAGACTTCTAAATTGAAAACAGAATAATTTAAAATTTGGAAAAAATTACTATGCATGTGCTAGGTGTTTTTGCTTTTAAAGGGAAGGGGAGTAAATATTGCAAAAGTACCGGTTTTTTTTGTTTTAATGTTAATTTAAATGAATTGTATTTATAAATTATTTTGATTCAAATCAATAATAGCAATCTCATGCATACGAATCTTATCATGGAGTCAAGTCCAAAAACACTGATTCACTGAATGATCGTGCTCAACTCACCATTTTTTTTCCTTACCAAATCTTAACAACTCATTTTTTTATGCATAAATTTAATTGCCTTACACAATTAGGAAGGAATTTTTTATGTGATCACAAATAATGAACATGGATTTAAATAGTGGATTACATCACGTAACCTGTCCCTAACATTTGGTAATTGCATTTTGCGTCGGCCAACTTAAACATGTAATTCAAAACCATGTAAATTGCAATGCAACCATGTAATCTAAGATCGATCTACCTTTGTAGTAATCAGATGAAGGCAAAAGAGTGCAACTATAAAATATTTCTTTTCATAACTCTTGGCATATCTTCATGAAAAAAAAAACCAGCTATAAAAAGAAATATTATAGGCAAAGCGCAGGCCCAATATGTTACGCTGGGCCAGTCCATCATGAGAACAATTACTTAATGCACTCAATTTTTTACTTGGTGCAAGCCATAATTAAAATTTAACACCCCGAATGGACTTAAATGCCCTTCATTCCCTATACTGCACACCTTCCTCTCTCTCAGCCAACCCTAGCACCCCATTGCCTTCTTTTCTCTGTTGTGTTGTGCACCCTCATTCCCTTGATTGTGTTGCGTCGTCTTCTCTATCTTTTTGCAAGCTTGTGGAACCCTTGTGCCCTCCAAGCTCGTGCCCATCCCTTGATTGGTTTTCCCTTGCATCATCTAAGCTTGAGTGTCTAAGCTAGTACTCATTTTGCCTTTCGCCATTGTTCACTAGTGACCTAAGTACCGTCAGAGAAGGCACCACAAATACAATTATGGAATGATTAATATGTAATTCTTCTAATACATTTACATTTATCAATCCGTTATTTATATTTTGTTATGGATTGCTTAATATTCGGTAATTGTATTAGAAGACCTATGGATAAGTCATTTGTAATTCTTCTAATAAAATTATGAATTGAGCCATTCATAACAATATACATTATGAATTTCCCAATATATAATTTTATTTTAGAAGAATTATGGATCAGTTATTCCATAAGTATTCTAATTCAATTATGAATTGAGCAATTTGTAATGTATATTTTGCTCCAAATTTCTCTCAATTTGTGACTTTGTAACATGAATTTTGGAACACTTTACCACGAGACCTTGATGGGGGTTGTAGTGAAGAAGAATGGGATGCAAATGAGTGATGGAACTCGGAAAATAAGGTGACATAGTATGAAGTTATAATAAAAAAAACTAAGGTTGCTTTAGTAGAGGAATTGCTATTGGCCCTACCATATGCGTGAAAAGACAAAAATATTCTTTCTTCTTTTCTCTCATAATTGGCACCACCCATGTGTTTTAAGTTTAATGGAATCGTGATTTTTCATTGTGTTTTTTGTTAAGTCAAAATAAATATTTAACCAAGTATGTTTCTGTATACAAAATCTAATATGAAATCATGTTTCATTTCAGATTATGTACATGAAGATATATTTTTGTTGAATGTTTTGTATACACTTTGAATATGACTACAAAAATACATTTTTATTGTAGTATGAGAGTTTTATACAAAATCAACAACAAAAAATATATTTTGGTTATAGTACAAGATATGCGTACAAACTATAAAACAAACATGCATTTTCACGTGTAAAACCTAAAATGTAAACATATTTTCATTTTATATTTTATTCACACCCCTTGTCCACCCCTTGTCCTACAATAGGATCACGTTTTTATTGTGAATCTTTACATAATTATACAATGAAACCATAATTTTAGGAAAAGAGTATTTTAAAAAAAAAAGAATAAATTTCACCCATGCTGACAGGGTCAACAACAATGGCATCCGGACCAATAGCAGCCCCCTAAAGTATGGGCTTCAAATTGGCCAGGACTATAATTGGAACGTTCTTCAACATTTGTCGGTCTCTTTAAAACTATAAATTTGAGTGAATGGAAATGACAGGTCATTCACGGCTGCCATGTGTGATAATGGTGTTACGTGTACTCTGATGTAGTCTAACGGTTTCACGTCATATATGTAGAAAGATTAAAACTAGACTTTTATATATTTAAAGGACCAAATAACATTTCTTATCAAATTAATTTGTGCAAGACACCGAATATTTTTATTAACTCAATATATTCAATGTCCTTTAACACTACAATTTTACAATGTAGACTAAGTATATCCCCAAGTTTTCCAAAGGATTGGCCTAATGAAAGTGTGCTAGGTTCACAAGATTTAAGAGTGTGTAAAAAAAAAAAACATCACGTTAAATTTGGAAAGTATTCAACAGTAAAAAAAGTGGTTAAATTATTAATGATAAGTCTATTGATTTTGCAATAGCTACCTTAACAATCATATCAATTATAGTTTTTTATGATTGTGCAAATTATTTTACATTAACTTACATTATTAGCATTATTAACGTATGACCATTAGACTTTAATATAAACTTCCAAAAGTGGTTAGACCCCAATAAAAGGTTTATATATGTCAAGTAAATAACCTAAAAAAATAACTTAAGTCTTAAATTTGGAAATAAATTAAGCTTGTTCGAGGAAAAATATAGCCTCATTTGACTCATTTACACTCCTGTGCGCGCTAATTATTCATCTGCACTCCCTCTGTTTCAAATACTTGTGGTTTTCTTTTTGCTTGTTTTTTCTCGTTGCGCCATTTTGTTCCTTCAAAATGATCATGTTCCTTAAAGTGAAGTTGTGTATGGTTGCTCATTTTTCCTATTTCTTCTGGCGCGCCAATCCTAACCCTTAAGTTTTGTTCAATGGTTACTTGTAATTATCTTTTTAAGCTCTCAAACTCAACTTCTATAAGTTATTTCATAAGTATTCCCTATGCTACAAATTTAGACCAATGTTGTGCCAGCGCACTCGTATCTCGTTGAACTATTAGAAATTTACAACGCCAATATGGTCTTGACTTTTGTTGAGAATAGTCCCACATCGGATGTTTAGCAAACTTGATAAGTGCTTATATAACGGGATAAACCACCCCTTATAAACTGGTTTTTAAAGGGACCTTTTGGATGTCTTTGCTGCACTATAAAATTTAATAACTTTCACTATAGAATTAAATATTGGTGCATGTTATCATTTGTACTTAGCGATCAATAATTAGTTCTTGCACATGTTCCATGAACTTAATAGCATTGAAAGTGAAAATCATGATATAATGGTATAGATGTTCCGGACTGGTTCGTAACAAAAGCCCAAAAAGCGTAGTGGGCAAAACTGGCCAGTATCTGTGGTCCACTTATTATGAGGCATTATATGGAGTTCAGTTCACTTACTGTCAAGTAATTATATTTTTTATTAACAAATATTAATTTATTATTTTTTGCTAGAAATGTTTGTTAGAAGGATTCAAATCAATAATTTTTTCCCCTGGTTCATCCTTAAGCTTCCTTTCCAACCACCAGACTAACCTTATATTATCAGGTAACTATGATTTACCCTCACTTCAATCTAAGTAAGGTGCTGCAGTGTGGGCCCGACACAGACACTATACGATTTTACTAAAACAGAATGAACTCTGGTTATACATTCAAGGTTTAAATGTGTTTTTGGATGTTGAAATTATCTGAAGCATGTTTTTAGTATTTGATATGAGACTAAATCTACATTTTTTTTTATAAATATATAATGTGTTTGGATCTCAGTTTAGGATCAACGTTTTCTAACAAATCCACCCCCAAAAATCTAAAATGACGCAGAAGTATACTTTAAGTTGATCCACGTCCAGCACGTAAAACAAGCAACCTGGCTGGATTATATGAGTGGTAGGTTATGGTGGATCGGGCCAAAAAATTTGAATCACACCATGATTGGATCGAACTAAAAAACATTACATTTAATTTGGGTTGAAAATTTAAAACTCATCTTGTTGCTTTTGAGATGAAAGAACTACAAATCTATTTCTTAGATTCTTAAGTTGAGTTTAGACTTAATTCAACCTCAAAAGTTAACACATCTATTTTGATTTTATTTCTAATAGATGTGTGAGACTTGGTTTTTCCCAATAATATTAAATTTTTGGAGAACTAATTTCTTAAGAGAAAAGAAAACAGACGACTAAATCTGTTCTCTAATAATGCTTAATTTAACTAATTCTACTCTTCCCTCTGATGCATATTTCTTAAACCAAGCCTATATAACAGCAACGCGTGGAGGAACTATTATGGTGCCACAGACTTTTATTGACAGACACATCTCAATGTGCAAGTGGTTCTCTTTATCATTTACCTTGCTATAATAATTTCTTGAGCAAGTTTTGAGAACTTGCTTTGAAAGTGAAGAGTAAAAGGAATGGCAAAGAAGCAAAGTGATGCTCTCAAGAAAAGAAACAAACAAGACAAGTGAACTTTCAATATCACTATAATTAGACAAGGTGTCACCACAATTAACAATTTCGCATCCTTTCAATTTACTCACAAGTGACCAAACTAGAAAGCTCCCCAAAGGCTCACTTCACAAACACCCTCCCTATAGCTTCATATATAAATATAATCCCTCATGACCATAATACCATATATTATGCATTCACTTGTTACTTACCAAAACCACTTCCAAAAAGCCTAAGATTACCACATAGTCACATTCACATTGAAGTTAAACTTGCATTGAAAATGGAGGGAAGAGATGAGGATGTAAGAGTAGGAGCCAATAGGTATGGAGAGAGGCAACCAATAGGAACAGCTGCACAGACACAAGATGCCAAAGACTACAGAGAGGCACCACCAGCTCCATTGTTTGAGCCTAGAGAGTTAACATCATGGTCTTTCTACAGAGCAGGCATAGCAGAATTTGTGGCCACTTTCTTGTTTCTTTATGTCACTGTTTTGACTGTGATGGGTGTTGCAAAATCTCCCAGCAAGTGCTCCACTGTTGGTGTCCAAGGCATTGCTTGGTCATTTGGTGGAATGATCTTTGCCCTTGTCTATTGTACTGCTGGTATCTCAGGTTAGGCAAATGCAACATAGCCAGATTTTTTAATTTTGACAGAACTAGTCTTCACAATAAACAAAAAAAAAGAAAAGAATGTCATACATTAATAAAAAAAAAGATGTTCCATTTGCCTTTGTTAATATAGTTTTTACTTAAAAATTAAACTGTCAATATAAAGATTGCAAATTTTTTGATACATCCTAATCTTAGAGCATCAAAATCACCTGTATCTTAAATGCGTTCCTTTTCCACCAATAAAAAAGTTACATTTCATTTAGAATATTAATCTGTGTGGAACAGAAATGGGAAACACAATTCAGGGAGCGGTGATTTGAGTCCAATGTTAGTGTGACAAACTAATGGTGTATATTCAACAATTTTGTTTTATCAACAAAATTTTATGTTAATAAGATGCATCATGCAAAGTAGATAGACTTAGAATGTCTGCATTAATAGTTAAAATATTTATGAAATAAAAAATATAGAAATGGAAGCCAGCTTAGCACTTAATACTTCTTTGAGTATATGGCCTTGTTTTTAGTAAATTATTATGGACAAATAGTTTGAAGAGGGCGAGCCCTGGTGCAGCGGTAAAGTTGTGCCTTGGTGACTTGTTGGTCATGGGTTCGAATCCGGAAACAGCCTCTTTGCATATGCAAGGGTAAGGCTGCGTACAACATCCCTCCCCCATACTTTCGCATAGCGAAGAGCCTCTGGGCAATGGGGTACGAAGTTTTTATTATGGACAAATAGTTTCTGTCTAATTGTTTGAGTGGGTTTTGTGAATGCAGGGGGTCACATTAACCCAGCTGTGACATTTGGGCTGTTTTTGGCACGCAAGTTATCTCTCACTAGGACAGTGTTCTACATGATCATGCAGTGCTTGGGAGCTATATGTGGTGCTGCTGTGGTCAAGGGATTCCAATCAAACCAATATGAGAGGCTTGGTGGTGGTGCCAACACTCTCAGTAAAGGATACTCCAAAGGTGATGGCCTTGGAGCAGAGATTGTTGGCACATTTATTCTTGTTTACACTGTTTTCTCTGCCACAGATGCCAAACGAAATGCTAGAGACTCGCATGTTCCTGTGAGCAAACACTTTCTTGATATGCATTTTTCTATTCAATTATATCAATTATATCTTTAAGCTAAAAACAGTGTGTCTGACACACTTCTTTTTATACATTTCTACTATCTGTTGGAGGAAATTTATTGGAAAATACAAAATTATGAGTAGAGAGTATTATTAAATAGGAAGCGTGACCTACAAAGTTTTGTGATTTTCAATAAATTTAATCAATGATAAAAGTGTTCAAAAGATTATATTAGAAAGTGTGTTATTAACATTTTTTACTGTATCAATATGATAATCTAATCATACATAAATGAATATGTTAGATTTTGGCACCATTGCCTATCGGTTTTGCGGTCTTTCTGGTGCATTTAGCTACAATTCCTATCACTGGGACTGGCATCAACCCTGCTAGAAGTTTAGGTGCAGCCCTTGTATACAACAAGGACCAAGCTTGGGATAACCATGTGAGAAAGAATTCTTCCTTAAATTTGTGTAGACTTTTTTTTATTTCTATTTATTTACTGTTTCTTAATTTCATTAAATGTCCAAGTTAAATTTATCAATTGTACAACTAGAAAATAAGTTAAACCATTCTAGTGAACTTATGCAACTGATTTTATTTTGGTGCAGTGGATCTTCTGGGTAGGGCCTTTTATTGGGGCAGCACTTGCAGCTTTATACCATCAGATAGTGCTCAGGGCCATTCCTTTCAAGTCAAAATAATGAAAAATTGAAGCAAAGGCTGAAAACTAGTGCCCAGTTTAGCCTAAAACTGGGTACTCACAACAAAGATGCTCCTATTTCTGCTGCCACTACAAAATTTATACCTATCTTATTAATTTATATAATTTATCAGTTCAAAACTTATGTTCTTGGACATGCAATTGAACTTATGGAAAATGTGGCTGGTGTGATTTATTTCGTTTCTACTTATAATATCTTCCATGCACATATCAAAGACTCTTGGTTTAGATTTGCTGGAGTGTAAGTACACTGTAAAATATGTTTGTGTACAAGTTTATGGTATTAAATATGATGCCTATTTACACAGTTCATTAGTCCCCAATCATCAAGATGTATGTGAGGTTGAAGGAGAAAAAAAACCAGAAAAGCATTAAGATGTATCCATTCAGGACCATTTATTTAGATATAATTAATACATCATGTTTTGGGAACATCTTTTTTTAAACAAAAACTTGACAGATTAAGTTGAAAATAGTTAATCAATTTATAGTTGGAACAAAGATAATAAACACGAAGTATCTTCAAAAAGAAAATCATGAACATGAGTAAGCGCACATTTTTAAGGAAGTAGAAATGCAGGGGAGTACTCAAACTTAGTCACTTCAATGGGATTAAAAATTGGAGTGCAACACTTCCTTAAAAGTATAGTTTGTGTTAGTCATAGGTTATTGGAGATTCTTTACTTAAGGCATCCCTAGATATCCCAATTATATGCGACTGGCTTACTGTAGTGTTGAGGCCTTGAAGGAGTGAAGCTTCTACTCTAGAAAAGCTGCTATAGAATAGAAGGCAGTTCTGTAACTTTGAGTTCTACTTGTAGTTTTTCTACTCATACGAATGATTCAAGGCATAATACTTTGAAGTAGGTTGTAAATTATCTAGAATTTAGCTTATCTGATTTAGGAATAGTATGTATGTCACTGTAAAACTCAATTCATCTTGACCCAAAAAAATTAAATGGTCACTGTCATTTAAATGATAACTAATTGATGTGTAAGCATATAATATGGTATGAATCCGAAGTTAAAACACAACAAAATTAAATGGCATGCAATATAAAACAGGTAAAAAAATTACAATGCAAATTTGGGGAAAAAAAGTAGAACTCAAGCATATTTGATAAATTCAATCTTTCAACTATATATACTTGAACATGTGGATATAATGCAATGAAGATGACTTCGACATTGCAAGCTCCTTTATCATGTATTAAATAACATTCCTAAAATGAACATGAAATGTTGATATTTGATAACAATATTACGTAATTTTTTGGTAGAAAACTATATAGTTTTCTTTGATATATCAAAGAAAACCTACAAAATCTTTATATCCTCGAAGCTCCGTATAAAAGAGAAAAGGAATTAACCTGGAGCAGCATATCCAAAAGTGCCAACAAATGAGGTCGAATTGGTTGAATTAGGACTAACAAGCTTGGCTGTTCCAAAATCTGAAGCATGAAACACATACTCCAAATCCAAAAAGAACATTCTTGCTTGATATATCTTGATGAACAATTGGAGGTGAACAGTCATGATGCATATAGCATAACGCACTTGTTACACCTTTATTGGCATTGATCCTCCAATTCCAATCGAATGCAATTGCTTGTTCATTATCTTTTAAAATCTTATTCATGCTTCCCTTTTCCAATAACTCATACACCAAAAATAAGAATTGTGAATGAGAACAAAACCCATATAACTTCACAATGTTATGATGTCGAATTTCTACCAAAGCTTGAATTTCACTTGTGAAAGCTTTAATATAGGACATTTCTCCATTTTGGACAAATGGAGTTTCTTGATAGGAACAATTTGACCTATGTGCAATTCTTCTTTGTAAACACTTCCTTGTCCTCCAACTCCAATGAGATGTTTATTGTCAAACTCTTATGTGGCTTCAACTATGTTCTCATACACCATTTTTCCATCAAAACTTCATATCACAAATAGATTTTGGCCCGGTGGTTTTGCATCCTGGTGTTCTTTTGTCTTTGAGCTTCGACAAAGACGATATGAGACTCCAAAGGCAAATAATGCCAGTATTAAAGTACCCAAACCAATGGGTAACAATACCAATATGACTTTGTTAGTCTTATGATTTTGAGATTTTTTACTTGCTTTTGGGCATGGTTCCAAGCCAGAGACATTTCCACACAAGTCTTGATTATTTCTCAATGTTTCAATTGTACCAATACGGAAGACTGGGATGTTTGGAAGTGAACCCTTTAATTGGTTGTATGATACATCAACAAATATCAAGCTTAACATATCACCAAAGCTAGATAAATCGTCTGAAAGATTATTGTGTGAGGAATTCAATCTTTCTAAGCGTTTCAACCCTCCAAGCATTGATGGTATTGTTCCACCCAAAAAGTTTTTGCTACGATCAAGACTCTGAAGATGTTCTAATTTACCAAACTCAGGTGGAATACTATCCCTGAAATTATTTTGGCTCAAATTCAAATATAATAACTTGACCAAATTGCCAAGTTGATTTAGAATTGTGGAGCATTAGTTAGGAATTATGGAGCATGAAGTTAGGGTTTTGTGTGGCGGGTTATGAGTTCCGAAACATGTTATCCATCAAATGTGATTTATGAGTTGTTGTTGGTAGCTTGATCTTTGCATAACAACATATTAGTAGGGGTGTGGTCGGTTTTGTGTTTGTTGAACGTGTTTGGTGCTAAGAGAGTAGTGTTGCACTTAGTGAGTTAACTGTTATGCGTTGCAATATAAATTATGAATTATTCGGCTATGTAAGGTAGCATTGGTTATGAATTATGGAGCATGAAGTTAGGGTTATGTGTGGCGGTTTTATGAGTTTCAAAGCAAGTTATCTATCAAATGTGATTTGTGAAAATTAACTATTTTTTTTGGTGCCATAGTGTAGGACATGGAATGTGATTGGGGTCGTGCAACGTGAAATAGACTGAGAGAAAAAGACTCAATCTCAGAGAACATAGAAGGAACTTAGGCCCATGAGAGAGAGATCTTTGAAGTCTCATAGTATTAAGTTTTTTTATGTGTGTTATCCTTTTGTGTGATTATAAGTGTCTATTTATAGTGTTTAGTACTTATGTCATGCTATCAGTCATGTGAATTATTACAAGTATTTGCATTAGATATTTTATTCTTAAGGTTACATTGAATTTATTCTAAGTTCAGTTGACTATTTAGTAGGGGTGTTTATAAACTGATCCAATGCAATAGAAACAATAAGGATGTCTAGCGCAAATATATCTAATTAAGGATATTTTTTTTGAAGTATTAAGTTAAGATGCATAAATAAAATTACCAAGTTATGTATTTTTTATATGGTATATATTTAAAAATTTATACCATTATGAATTATATAATGACATATAAATGAAATGTTTGATATTTTAAATTATTTTTTTGTTGTATATTTTATTTTTTATTGAATATTTTATGAGAAAAACTACAAGATTAAAATTGAAAACTGATATAATATAAATTGATTTAAAATTTAAACATTTAGTTCACATATTTTTCAAAATTTGTTACTCTCCCGATTTTAAAATAAAGACATTTATTCTAATTTTACATATGATTAACTAAAATAGTTAGAGGATATTATGATCAATTAAATTATGATGGTTTTTTAATTGAAATTATTAGAAGATAATATGATTAATTAAGTATACTTAAGTGTGGAGCCTACTGGCCCTTGAATTAATTATGACCGATTTTCATTATGTTTGTTTTCGTTATATACATTTAAAATGGTTGTACAAGGCAGATTAGTTCCTTAGTGCGAGAGCACATTCACCTTTCTCATCCCCATCTGCATTCTAATCTTGAGTTCTTTAGCATTTCTCCTCGCCAACTCGATAGACTAAAGTGTATTGTTAATAATCGACGATCTTGTTTTGTGAAGGTGTGTAACCGGTTCCAACATGATTTTTTTGTGAAATTGAAACATTTTAATTGTGTCTCTTATAAATATATTCGAAGCACATAACACTTGTTTGTTGACTTACCTAGGCTATGGAGGATTAATACTAGGGGTGGGTATATGGACCAATCCGACCCGTTTAAGGCCCGACTCGTGAAGCCCGTGTTTAAAGCCCATGTTTTATACAAGCTGGATAGATCTGATCCATGAAATAAATGAACTTTTATTTAGTCCGTATCTGATCCACAAAACTTGCAGATAAACGAACCAGTCTGCAGACCTAAAAGTAGAGACAAAGGGTGGTGCAGGCCTAAAAGTAGAGACAAAAGGGTGGTGAAGAGAGTGATTGTACTAGTGAATGAAGAGAGAAGAAAATGCAGGGTGGTGCGGTCGTGCGGGCCTGCAAGGTTAAGGACTCGAGGTGGCACTGATGTGGTTGTGGAGGCGCAGCACGAGGAGGCATGGCTTGTAGGGGAGGAGGCGCGACGTAGGGAGGCATGGCTCGTGGGGGAGTAAGGTCATCGAACAGGTTTATTGAACTTGCAATTATAGCTCACAGGGGAGGAGGAGAAAGGGCGGCGACTGTGTGTTCTCAAGGGAAAAGAAAATGAAACTTCAAATTAGGTTTTTTGTGTATGTGAGTGATTACCTTATGGGAATGGTCTCCATGGCTTGGGCTGGCTATTGTCTTTTGGCAAAGCAAAATGTACGACTTCACTTACCTCACCTTTAACTGAAGCGGATACGGATAAGTCCATGGACTTTGGGGATTAAGCCTGAGAAGTTCGCGGACTAAATAGGATGGGCCTAAAAATTCAGAATTATTATGTGGGTTCAACAAAATTAGGTCCATTATCCGCATGATTTGTGGGCTTAACGGACTGGTCCGCAGATTATGCTTCTAAACCAAGATATGGAAAAGCCAGGTTTGGGAGTTTAAGTTGGACATAGCTTATACATTGTAATCTTGCATTCTATATTTGACTATTGAGGTTTGTATTCCGATATTTTGCACAAGAGAAAGTGGAAATACCATTCTCTATGTACTCCAAAAGTGCCTCCAAACTGAACCACACAGTTTTGCTTCATGTTAACAACACCATGACATATGTGGTTGATCTTGTGTTTGATGAAAGCAACGAGAGAGTGACACCTTTTTTTTGTAAGGGCACTAAAAATGTGTAAGACGTGTACTATCACATGGAGTCATCCTGGGCTTTCATTTAATATGTTGGTCACAACAAATTTGTGATCCTGATGATGATCCCTATGACGGTGCCCTCAAATTTTAGGGGAGCAAGTGATGCGAATGGCGATGGAATTAGGAGTTATCAAAAGACCCATATTGGACTCCTTTCTCTCAGGCTTATGCCCAGGTTTGTTTGCATGGTTAAAGTTAATTAATTCCATGAACAAGTCTGGAGAACATTTTGCGCCGCCATTTTCTTTGTTTACAATTTACACTAGTTAGTCTTAACTAAAAGATTATTTTATTTATTCGGTGCCATTTATTCTTCTATGTAGTAGGTGTCGATGTTTGCACTGAATGAGGAGTTTTGTGGGTACCCTCCCGTGTAGATTAACAGTCAGCAATTTTTGCGGGTATCCCTATGAGTTTTTTGTGATTGTTTCTGCAATTGTGGATTGCCATGGTTATCCGTTTGACCCAACTCTAATGTCTTCATTAGCTGTGTACCCTTACGAGGACCCTTATGCCAGAAATGGTAAGCATCAACGCTTATGTTCTATATTTTCTTTTTTTTGCATCACCCTTGGTTTTTGGTGAATTCTTTATTCAATTGTTGTTGATCCATTTTTTTAAAATTGACAATTATGAACTTGTGTTAGGTTATGGGGTTGGCCATCGTACAAGTGAAGTTCATTTAGGGGCACAAAGTCAAATTGCAAATATGTATTTTGTTGGTTTCCTTAAGGTGGAAAGTTATATAGTGTTTTGGGTGGATCCATCATTTTGAATTAGTAATGGTTATAATTATTATTGTAGTGTTATGATTATGTTGAGCTTGTTGTTAATTAGCATTAGGAATATGTTTATGGACGATGGCCAAATTTTGTTCGTGTTTGTCGTTGCATGCAATGTTGGTCTTACTCGCTTGCTTATGTCAGGCTACTTAATCCATGGATTGGATGTGTTTAGGGTTTTGTTATTGTCAATATAGCGGTGATTTTTTTGTAATGTTATTAAATAGTCAACGACTGGGATTACAATATTTCCCATGCATGGTACTAAAGTCATTGTTTGAAATTCACCACAACTCGTCTTCGATAGCATGGTTCGATGAACATGTTTGAAATTGAGACTGTGAGGCCAACGTTTATCGATGAACATATTTTCGTTAGCATGGTTGGATAGTTGTTTTGAAAATGTTAGACATTACTAGAGTATTAAACAATATTGAATCAAACCAACCTATTTCATTGAAGTGAACAACCATAGTAGGAGAACGACAACTACATTTGAAGTAACGTAGAAGCATAATGATGGGGGAAAACAAATCAATATAATAACAAACTCTATAATAGAGTAGTAGGTAGCAAAAATAAATTTCTCCAAATTTACAAGAACTTGTGAGGAACACTAATAAAATAAAATATAGAGCACAAAATAGAAATTAAGAAAAACCACACACAAGAGAAACAATTTGTTTAAGGTGGAAAACCCCTCAATGCAAGGGTAAAACTACGGGTTGTCCAGACCTAAGAAATAACTCAACTATAATCAATAAAGATACAAGAGAGTCTCCAACAAGTACACTGAAACGTGCTAATAACAGAAAAATCAAAACATACCCTAATTGATACAATAGAGACATGAATATGAAACCCCAAAATATAGAGCATAGAATGCGAAACACTTATCTCTCTCTCTGAATATCCTTTTGACGATCCAACCAAACAACTTGAAGTATCACATGTGTAGAACCTTTTATCCAAAAATTAGCTCGATCCAACGATGAACAAATCCGCAGTTACAATCTGAAAAACACTTTCGGGTGGGTGTGCAAAAATCACAATGATTTTCCCTCTCCTTTCTCTCTCAATGTTTTGTAACTATTTTTCTCTTTCAAATGAGTCTCTCTTTCTCATCCTAATCTTACCCCTCTCCACTTAAATAAGTGCCATAAAATTGACCTTCTTATTTGGGTTTTTACTTCACATAGGAAGGGAGCCCAAAAAACCCAACAAAACTCCCCCCTCACAACTATGTGGAGGTGACTGTCAAACTGGCGATCTCACAACAAACTTCAAAATTCATTGCATCCAGTCACTTTCTCTTTTCTTCAGTTTACATGGCCTCTCTAAAGCACCCAGGTTCTCCATCATCTGTTAGGATCACATAGTCATTAGTAGAAAACCTCCTAGAAGGTTGTCTCTCCCTGTTGGACATCCTGAGTTGAACTTAAGGTGGTTTGGTAGCATCACCAAGATTTTCATCTTGTGACATGTCATGCTCCTCTTCATCATTATCATCAGTAGGAACATCTACCTCATATCCAGGTTGTTGGACACCAACATCATTCTAAACATCAGTATTTAGATTCTGAATAGGCAGCTAAACTGGTTCAAAATCATCCACACCATTGTCTTCCTTGGGTATAGACTTCTCCACCTTATCAATGTCTTCAATGGTTTGGTCTTCCATGAATTTCACATCATGGCTTCTAACAAGCTTCTTCTCAACAGGATCATAAAACCTGTAACCAAATTCATTCTCACCATAACCAATGAAGATACACTGCCTTGACTTTGCATCCAACTTGGTTCTCTCATCCTTTGGAACATGCACAAAAGCCTTGGATCCAAAAACTCTTAAGTGATCATACTTGACATTCTTGTCAAACCAAATTTTGTTTGGCACTTAACTATTCAAAGCAATAACAGGGCTAAGATCGATAACATGCATCGTCGTGTATAGTGCCTTACCCCAGAAGTCCTTGGGTAACTTTGCTTCAGAGAGCATATGTCTCACTCTCTCAATCAATGTCTTGTTCATTCCTCTCTGCCAAACCATTCAGTTGAGGGGTTTTAGGAGTAATTTTCTCATGGGAAATGCCATGCTACTTGCAGTAGACATCAAATGGTCCATAATAATCACCACCATTGTCAGTATGAATGTGTTTTAGATTCTTGCCTGACTGACTCTCAACTAAGACATGAAGCTCCTTGAACTTCTCAAGAACTCAGTCTTTTGTCTTCAAAGCATAGACCCAAATTTTCCTGTAACAATCATCAATGAAGGTAATGAAATAAAGTGCACCACTAAAGGATTTCGCCTCCAAAGGGGCATAAACATCTGAATGCACCAATTCAAGCAACTCATATTTTATGGAGGGGGGATGCTTCTTGAATGAGACTATGGTTTGCTTACCAACCATGCAATGAGAACATTTCTCTAAGTCTGTATTCTTCAATCCTGAAAGCATATCCTTTTTGGCTAAACAATTTAGCCCTTTTTCACTGATATGACTAAGCCTTCGGTGCCACAAAGATGCCTCCATATCCATAGCATTCACACTATCTCTAGCAACCAAAGCTTTTGTCCAATACAACTTTGAAATTTTCTCCCCCTTGGCCACAACCAGGTTACCCTTGGTGAGTTTCCCCTTTTCAGAACCAAAGTGGTTATCAACCAACATCATCAAGTATCTGCACAGAGATCAAATTAAAGTGGAGATTTGGAGCATGTTTCACTCCTCTAAGTAGCAATTGCATTCCCATGTTGGCTTGCAAACAAACATCACAAACACCAATCACCTTGGACATGCCATCATTACCCATCTTTAAGACTCCAAAATCACCTGGAGTGTAAGATGTGAAGAACTCCTTCTTGGATGTAACATGCAGTGTGCCACCACTATCAATTATCCACATGCTCTCATCAAATACAAGATTAATCGAATCTGGGTCATGGAGAATAACAAGATCATCACTAGTAGCAGTAGTCACATAATCATCATCCTGATCCTTCTCTTTTTTTTTACCCTTCTTTGTAGAAACAAGCTTTATGATGATGAACCAAGCAATTTTGATGATGCCAAAAGCCCAAGTTATTGATTCAAGACTTCAAGATCAAGCATCAAGAATCCAATCCAAGATTCAAGATTCAAGAGAAGAAATCAAGAAGCAACGAGTCAAGACTTCATATAGGATAAGCATTAAAAGATTTTTTCAAAAACCAAATAGCACAGTTTTGTTTTACAAAATAATTTTCTCAAATTTTCTAAGATATCAGAGTGATTACTCTCTAGTAATCGATTACCAGTTGGCTGTAATCAATAACCAGTGACCAATTTGGTTTTCAAAATGTTTTCAAATGATTTGTAACATTCCAAAATATTTTTCAAATAGTGTAATCGATTACACTATATTAGTAATCGATTACAAGTGAATTTGAACATTGGAATTCAAATCCAATTGTGAAGAGTCACAACTTTTCATAAAATTCATTGTGTAATCGATTACACCTTTGTGGTAATCGATTACCAGTGAACAGTTTTGAAGAAAAAGTTAAGAGTTATAACTCTTAACATGGTTTTCTCAAAAAAGTCATAACTTTTCCAATGGTTTCTTTGACCAGACATGAAGAGTCTATAAAAGCATGACTTTGGCACACATTCAATACATATATGATATTCTTCCAAACAATTCTTTTTCACAATCTTTCTCTAACCATTCCCCATTGCTTTTTCTTTGCCAAAAAGCTTTCTAAACTTTGTTTCAAAACTTTGTTTTCTGCAAGTGGAAATTCTGCAGAAAACAAAAGTGTGTTATCTTTTCATCCCTTCTCCCTCTTGACAAAAGATTCAAAGGACTAACCGCCTGAGAATTCTTTTGATTCTTCCCTTTCCCTTAAACAAAAGATTTCAAAGGACTAACCGCCTAAGATATTTTTTGTTTCCCCTTACAAAGATTCCAGGGACTAATCGCCTAAGAATTCTTCGTCTTAACACATTGGAGCGTACATCCTTTGTGGTACAAGTAGAGCGTATATCTACTTGGGTTGTGATACTGAGAACAAGAGATGATACATCTCTTATGGATCAGTTCAAGTGAAGCGTACATCCACTTGGTTGTTCAAAGAGAACAAGGGAGGGTACATCCCTTGTGGATCTTTGCTTGTAACGGATTTTACAAGGTTATTGGAAATCTCAAGAACCGGTGGTTGCTTGGGGACTGGATGTAGGCATGGGTTGTGACCGAACTAGTATAAATCTTGTGTTTGTCTTCTTCTTCCCTATACTCTTTAATTTTCACTATGTACTTTTTATTTCCGCTTTACTTTTGTGTAAGTAATTGTTTTTGTTCTTTACTTTCTCATAACTTAGTAGTAAAGCCTAATTGAATCTAGTAATATTAAGAAGGATAAATTTTTAATTAGTCAAGACACATTAATAATTAATTTAACCCCCTATTCTTAATTATTCTGAGATAACTTGATCTAACATTCTTGTCTTTACTCTCCTTCTTCGATATTCCTTTGGATATGCCCTATTTTGTGACAATAATGACACTCAACATTCTTATAACGAGACCTAGACATGCTCATGTTCTCGTCTCTATCACCCTTTATCATCTTCTTCTGGCTTCTCCCCCTGTTTTCAGTAACAAGCACCTCTGACTGAGAAGAAGTACCTTGCACCTTCCTTCTCATCTCTTCATTAAGAGCATTAGTCTTTGCCATTTGCAAAGGAACAATACCATTGGGGGCAACACTAATCATGGAAACCCAGAATGTCTCCCACGAATCAGGTAGAGTTATTAATGGGAACAATCCCAACACATCATCATCAAAGTTGATACCTGCAGCTGACAAATGATCACAATGTCCTTGAAATTCAGTCAAGTGCTTAGTAAATGGAGTTCCATCCTTGTACTTCCATTCAACAAAGTTCTTCAATAGATACAATTTGTTGCTCCTTGATTTAGAAGCATACAAGGACTCAAGAGTTTGCCACATAATTCCTGCACGTGTCTCGTGAGAAATCATATTATTAATGGGTTCACCTACAAAGTGTCAAATAAAATCACATACACATTCATGTTCAAAACCCCACTCTTCATCAAACATAGAATCTGGCTTCTGTGTGCCAAAGATCGAAAGATGCATATTCTTCACAAATAGCAAGTCCTTCATCTTGCCCTTCCAAAAGTGACAATTTGCTCCACTTAAGGATACAATCTTCATATGTGCCTCCATCGTTCAAGCAAGTAGAAAAACAACCCCTTAACCAAAGAGCTCTGATACCACTCTGATGGAGAAAACATGCCAACACAATAACAAACTCTATAATAGAGAAATGGGCAGCGGAAATAAATTTCTCCAAACTTGCAAGAACTTGTGAGGAACACCAATAAAATATAGAGCACAAAATAGAAATTAAGAAAACCACACACAAGAGACACAATTTGTTTAACGTGAAAAAACCCTAAATGCAAGGGTAAAAATCCTAGGTCATCCAGATCAAAGAAATAAATCTACTATAATCAATAAAGATACAAGAGAGTCTCTAATAAGTGCACTGAAACGTGCTACAAACAATCAAATCAAAACAGACCTCCAATTGGTATAATAGAGACAAAAAGATGAAACTTCAAAATATAGAAAAGAAAATACGAAATACTTATTTCTCCCTCCAGATATCCTTTTGACAATCCAACTGAATAATTTGAAGTATCACGTGTGTAGAATCTGCTTTTGAAAAATCAGCCCGATCCAATGGTGAACGAGTCCGTAGTTGCAATATGAAAGACACTCTTTTGTGGGTGTGCGAAAATCACATTGATTTTTCTTCTCCTTTTTCTCTCAATGTTTTGTAACTGTTTTTTTCTTTCAAATGAGTTTTTTTCTCATCATAATCTTACTCCTCTCCACTTAAATAAGTGAAATAAAATAAATATTTTTATTTAAATCTTTACTCCACATGGAAGGAAATTCAAAAAATCCACGTAATATATAATAGCTATTTAAAACTAGAACTATCGTCATTTGTGCATTTTTTCATTCATAACAAAGTACCTTGTTATGATTTTCAAAGTCCAGTGACAATCAAGACGAAGATGACGATTAGACATGCGCATCTCAAAGTAATGGTGAAATTTCTCTTCTCTTCATGTCGTTAAGCCTTGACATCATTTCGGCTTCTCTATTTTTGAGGTATACGACCCGGCGCATGAATGATACAATTATACACTTCAGACGGGGGTTAATTAGTGGGTCATGCCACTCAAAGAAGTCACAACTAGTTGTGCCTGAAATCTAGTATTTTCAAGAAAAATAAATAGTTAAAAAAATTGTCCTATTATTTTCTGTCCAGGATGTGACCAAGGGAGCTGCCATGTTGCAGCCACATATAATGTTGGGTCTACGGGCACTTGAGTGAGAAGTGTGGGAGCTAGAACTCATATTCATTTTGCTGGGGTATTAAATGCAGAAAGACAGCGGAAGTGATAAGTAAAGGTCTCTCCAAATGACAATCTGATAGGCGTATTAAATGCGCCTTGGTTGGTTCTACTTTCTGGTAGAATAGAATAAAGAACATGTCTGTCATTTATAGACTTGGGGCTTGTAATATTTTATGTATTTCCCAGAAACAGATTGATTTTGCAAATATTTATATTTAGATGATTAACATGACTTCTATATGGCATGTGATGGACTGGTGAAAACGCTTCCGTAGATGTCATGAAAACATAGACCTTGGAAACCCCAATTTGTGTCAATACGACTATGATGTCACATGAACAAATTTGCTTAATATATTGTTTTTTAAAATAAACCCCTTTCATATAAGATAATTGCTATTATCATGTTATTTTCCAGTTATATAAATTTATTTATTGAATTTTTTTTATAATAAAGCTCCTAATATTGTTATTTCCTTAATTCTTACTAGTCTATAATTATGAATTAATTATTTAATCTTGAAGTAATAATTTTTTTTTCAATAATAAGAAGATTTTAGGTGTATCCATATCAAGATCAATCTTGCTAAGTGAAACTCTAACAAGCAAACTTTTTTTTCCCCTACATTTCAGGTCTAAAATTGTACTTAACTTTTATCGGTTGTTTTTGGTACTCTTTGTTTTTATGTATATGCTTCTATTTATAATGTCAAAGAGACGTGCATTTAGGCCTTAAAAAAAAAAGAGATTTTAAAATACTTTCATATCTCTATCTTTATAATTAAAAATAAAAAATATTTCATATCTTTTTATCTTAAGAAACTTCTTGATATAAGACAAAGATAATTCTCAAATAATCACATGATTAATTACGATAAGTAATCATATGATCTGATCCTGATATATAACAATATAATATTATTCTTATTTTTTGGATAACTTTCACATCTATAAAATAATACTTTTTGTTTATACTAATTATATTCTTGTTGCTAACAAAGAATATAATAATATTCCACTAAAATATTTATTTGATTAAATTAAATTTTATAATTTAATTATCAAATAAATCATTCTCTTTTATAAAGATCAGAACACTCACTTGTGTGTGACACCGAAGGTTCAATACTAAATCAGTAGTAAATTAATCATAATTAATTTACTAATCAATGTAGGTGTCTAGCAACACTCCTTAACGTTCGGATAGCATGAAGTAATATCTTTTACCTTCAAGAATCAATAGAAGAATAATGTAATATTTTCTTTCATCATTTACAACTCAAGGTTAACTCTAGAATATAGTATTACTATCAAACTCTAATAAGTTAATACATTATATTTAATCAATGAATGACTTAAGAAACTTTGTTTCTTTCATTTAATTGTCCTGACCAAGGTCTTAATTCTATCATAGAGTTCAAACTCATTACCTATAGTTGATGGATTCCTTCTTGATTAATCATGAATTCTACAAGTATTTAATCATGTCAAATATTCATTCAACTAGTGTCCTAACACAATAGGTGTCCGAAATTAAAATATAACAAATAACTTGTTAATTACTATGATAATCTCAGCTCAAAGGAAACTAATATATTTCTTCTTGAGAACTTCCTATTGATATATCAAGGTAATATTAACTATTAGTAATTCTTAATTGAGTTGGTTCAATGATAATATATGCATATACATCATCTATATATGCTATTTAGTAAATGATATCTATTAATCTTTATCCAATAAAGACCATTACATATATATTAATCTATCCGGATGATTGATGTCCTATTCACAATAATCCTACCATAAAAAACAATTTAGATTAAAATTATAAAGGACTTATTTCTCATTATCACAATTTCTATCATGATAATAAGTCTCTAATTTTAATCAAGGACTTGTCAAATTAGCAATTTAATAAAATAATAAATATGATAATAAAATAAAGAACAATTATTTACTAAAATTTATGACATGATAGATTAGATCTTGGGCATACATATTATCTCCAATAGTGATCCCCATCATTATTGTCCTTTACAATCTTATGCCTAGAGATGTATCCTTAGTCGATGCAGTGTTTTGGTGATAGTAGACAATTGGCTAAGGTGACTTGCACACACACTTACCAGAGAGTGGCATTAGTGAAGTCATTACCTTGATTTAATGATATACATTGGTCAAGTCAATACTTCTCAATGAAGTAGAGATTTGTATGGCAATTAGATAGATTAGATTAGATCCCCATTACCATATAACATTGAACTTAATAGCACTAGTTCAAGAGACAAAGTTAGAGTGATCAAAGCAACTATGAAATATCATCAGCTCGGTGTTCTAGGAATGCTTTGTTTGAAGCTGAAGTTGCCACATAGTGGCACATGTACCGCTGAACACTTAAAACATAGATTGGTAGGATTTGAAAGTCAAGTAAAGTTTCTCCTTATTGACGTTACACAATTACTGATGCTAATTAATCTAGTTACACTTACCTATAGCCTTCCACTGACCCACATTGCAATTACATATATTGTTGTTAGGTGATTGACATTGTATATTTAAGAGAGATTTTTCTGAAAGAAGCTAATCTTCATCAGTTGACATATAGAGTGCCATCCCTTCCCAGATGAAATGGTAATACCTACTTAGAAACATCCTTCATTGTTCACCTTTGCATATCTATTTGTGTGGTACTTGTATGACCGTAAATGAATTTTCGGATTGTAGGGTTCAGTCGAGGTAGAATATATGAACCTAGAGAAGGTTCTGGATGCCATTGTAGGAGCAACAAAATCTTTGAGACAAATTGTTGAAGTTACAACCAAATCGAGCATGTGTTTAGGTGGTTAATAAATAATTCATTTAACATAATGTCTTTAATGAATGGTAATTATTTTTTTATTCTTATACACCCTTGTGTGAGGTGTAGGGAAATCGATTTTGTCTGAATGAGCTTGAGAAAAAATGTGATGTAATGGTATGAAAGGTTGCTAAACAGGAGGTAAACAAGGACATTGGCAACCACGTTGGTTACATCAACTTGATAGGAGATGAATAAGAAATTGTTGATGATCAAGGCTTGAAGCATCCTCCCTTGATGAGTAATATCTGTAACACAATGGATATTAGTGTTGCGCACCTTCATCCATGCCAATTAGATTACAGAGGGAAATTTTTGGCTGGGGAAATGACTCGTGGTTGACCTTCTTCGTGTAAAATAGTAATCGATGGGCAGATGTTCAAGAAAATGACAAAGCATTTTTTTTGTTCCTACGTCATCAACTTGGGTGATAATGAACTTAAGCATTTTATGTTTATTAAAAATATGAAAAAAATTATTTACTTTTGAAAAAAGTTCATCATATGTTTATATGCTTATGACGATGAATGTTATTGCATTTTCAAGGTTGTTCCCTTTGTGCCACCAATGGTTGGTTGGAACCTGAGTATTTCAACATCAAGTTTACCACCTTCTAAAAGCATTGGTCAATTTGGTGATGATCCAACTGTATCCCATAACAAGCAAGTGATACATAATGACAAAAAAAGGAAAAAGAGTCCATTTTCAGACAAAGACAGTTAGGATAATGCACACATGTCATGGGGTATTCTAATGCTAGCAATAAATGACAAAATTTGACTCTCTTAAAATTTAAGAACTATTTGTTATTACTTGTTAAGCATAACCACGTATGAATTCACTTTATAATGATTGTTGATTTGGAATAGTGTGTGAAGACAATATTCAAGTTGACAATATCGACTTACAATCTCCACATATGTCTTCAACCCTGAGGGGCCAACATCGTAAGATTCTGTGTAGTTAAGCCCTTTCTAGCTGATGTAATGATTGAAGAACATTAATTTTAGAGTCACGTTGGATGTTATAATGGCTTTGTAGTTTTGTACCTATGTTTATATTGAGTGGACCCTTTGCATTCATTACAATTTAATACATGGTTCTGTATTTGTTACCTTGACATATACATTCGTAGGAAGGCACTCTTTGAAATGGAAGAGTAAGAAGGAACTAAGGAAGATTTTCAGACCTAGGCTCCTAGTAACATAGTGAGAAGTAAGGTATTAAACGAAATCTCATCTACATTGTTTTGTTGCATTATAAAGACCATTAATTAATGTACTCTTCCTTTTGGCCTTACCCATGTAGATGATTAATTGGAAGGCCATAAAGAGCACTTGGAACCAGAATAGGAACACTCAGACAATTATTTGGTATCTGCCACCTTCCTTTACGGTAAAAAAATTGATTTGTTTGTCTCATTCATATTTCACATTCTTCCGGTTAAAGTATGCATTGTAATAATTGGTAACCCTAATTCATGGTTTGCAATTATATTGTAGAGAGACATACTTGACGAGCATAGTATTGTTGATATGCTTATTGATCTACAATGGATGAGACCCTTTATTGGTATAAAGCATGTAATGAAATACTATCTTGACCCACTATTTTAAAGTCACGATTTAAGTAGTAATAATGTTATTGTCTGACTTCCATGCAAAGTGTGGTTTATGATGGAAGTTTGTGTGTAGATCTTTGTATCAATATATGAAATTGGAGGCCACTGGTATTTTATGGTGGTTGTAATTAAAGAGTATGTCATGTACCATATTGACTTCAATTATTCTCATGGTGACCTGCCCCTAAGGCAAGAACAAGTTTGAAAGATTGTAAGTAACATTAGTTTATTTTGGCAATTGTGTAACATAATTTATTATCTTTTAGTTATAATGTGACAACAAATAAATTATCTAACTTCATGTTAGTTCCTAACACTTATTAAAATGATGGAATCACTTGCATATCATGAAACTTACTTGAGTGACTTGGGCATGGCCGAAGATTGAGACATTCTCCCCGGTTTAGGAATTCCAAACATTAGGCATAAGTGACATGTTTTTATGCATAAAACTTCTTTTTGTATTATGCATTGTTTCAACTTCAAAACAATTGACATTTATCTTTTTGTTGTGGTTGCTTGACACATTGGTGACAAGCTTTAACTCTACGGTTTGGGTCTTGTAATGGTTGATGGAGGATTACTACTTTAGGCCTAACAAATTAAAGCTCGTAAGTTATGGAATTAATCTGGGTAAAATTCGTTGCATGAATCAAGCAGTTGGTTAGTAATGAATTCCTTTTTCAGATGTTGGATGAAGTTTTTTAAGGATGGTTGTTGCCACTTACTTGTTAGAACATGTTGCTTACGAGAAATGGGAGAATGTTGGCATCAATGTAGATGAACATTGGCATAAGATTGTTTATTCATGGAGAAATTGATCCCTGGAAGAGGTCATCCCAGTGTAGATAAATTTTGGCTACTGAATTTTGTATGCTTCATGTGGAAGCTAATGATTTTAGTTTCTGATAATAATTTTAATTTTGTTAAAAATTTCAAATCATTGCATGTAGTCATTTGGATGTTAAAAACTTATGTCAACTGCTTGTTAATTGCTATGTGTGAGTTTTAAATAATGAGCTTCATGAATTAGTGATTGCCATAAATGTAGGTGCAGAAAGTCATATGATATTTCTTAAACACAATGTATTACCAATATCCTAAGGACACAGTCTTAACACATAAATTGGTATGCACTTTTTATGTTACCTTCATATTGGGCTTCTGCTTGTGTTTTCTTATCGAACGATCGAACCAATTGTCAGACAAAAATACATACAAAACTTATGCTTGTACACCATGGTTGGTAAATTACTTAAACAAAATATTTGGGTGAAATTGACTATATGTCACATTGCATTGTATATAACATGTTATAAAGCAATGTTATGCATAAGGTTTAGGTATTCTAATTGAATGATGGTCTATCATTGTCTGTTGATATTCTAATAAAAACATTCATATGTTTAAAAATAATTATATAAATAAGATGCCAAATTATTGAGCGTCATATAAATTAGGAATATTTTGTATCTACAACCACTAACCCACTTATCAGTAACCAAATATGAATAGTTACCATGAATGTAAGGTTAAATGATTACAGTGACACTCGGACAGACATGTACCTGAGATGGATAGTTTATATGGAGTAAGTAAAACATCATCTACTTGTCATTGCATTTAATGGCAATGATATCGAATAACGTCATTTGCTATGACACTTAAGGGAAATATGTGTGACATACCAAGTGATGGCATATTAGTGTAAGCAGGATCACAAAGTTAAACATATAAGTCATACACCATAGCAGAATCTCTTGTGTTCCATATTCCTTTGTGCTAACTTAAAGAAAATAACACCAAAGTCATTGAACGAATGACAAGTGAGCATTATAGGTCTGAAGCCAATGATGTGTTAGTATAATTATATACTCAAATGATTTAGATTGTGTGTATTGTCTGACTAGAGTGTTCATGACTGATGATGCTAAAAATGATATGTCTCATGTAGGGAGAAAGAGATCGATAAGGGGGGGGGGGATAACCTCGTGAGACCTGTAACCATGCTACAACTGTCACAAGGGTTACCCATGCAAGGGTCATTGAACGTATAAGAGTTGCAGAAATTAATTTTATTATCCAAAAGTTGTTACCATCACTTGTTATTTAAGCTAAATGCAATTTATTGCTAATGTTCTTGTAGGTGGGCATTGAATTGAAATGCGATGAGGTGCTATTAATGACTCTAGGGATTTAACAGGATGCTTAGGTAAAATTTCATGACAAATGCACAAATTATATTTAATGGTAGTTACTTATTTAATATAATTTAGATTTTAAAATACTCATTATTGTATTTATGAAATTATGTAATGGTTGCATGATAATAGTGGACAATGTCAAAGGCTGACTAGCTTGGTAGTAAATATTCTTTGCTTTTGTGGAAGATCGACTGCATTCAAACAGTAATAAATGTTGCCATATCGGGTAAGTACATGGAGATGTGAATTTCCTCAAGGAACCCAAAATCAAGGTTACAATCAATGAGACAAAATTCAACAACGAATCCCTATGCCACTCCTCCGATTAAACTTAATGAATTCAGCAGTTGCAAACTTGGAACAAAAAAACACCTTAGTGTGTCAACAAAATAAAGAACTAAATCGTCTTCCACCAAAATGACCACAAGCAAAGGCTTATTTATGAAGAAAAGCATAGCTGAAACAATCATTTGTCATACATAAATGGAAATAAGCCTCAAAGTCAGGTAAAAAATTGCAACAAGGTAACACATTGTTCTTACGTGTTGTATATTAAGTAATACATTGGTTGGCAAGATATTGATGTGATAAATATAGGCCCATCTAAATCAAGATCAATGAGCGGGACATCATTATTTTGTCAATCAACAGGCACACTGGTTGTAGTCAAGATGGTAAACTTCAACATACCATGAAAGGGACTTCCCACTGATATTAACATGGTCACAAAAGTCACATTACTCACCATGTGTAGAAATTTTGAAATTCCTTTAGAGAGGACCTTACTCAATTAAAGGACTTGTATTACCTTAGGTAATGTCACTAGTTTTAATATCTTATTAGTGAGGTTATCTTATAAAAATATTATATTTCATTTGCTAAGGTCAACAACCTTTATAAAATGTCAAAAAAACCTTCATGTTGGTGATGAATATGGGATTAAGTGAAAATCGACTAAAAATTAGTGCATATATATTTGACCCGGAAGGATTGCTAATGTATGTATTGAAACATTATAAATAAGCTGTTTAGGTATTATTCACTATTCAAACATTATTAAGAATCCCATTTACTAACTATGATGACAACATGTCAAAATTTAGGGAGGTATTGTTCAAGGTGGGAAATGAAGAAGGATGAAGGCGACACTTTCAAATTTTATCACCAACTAGTGTCATTCATGAAAAGGTGAAATATTTATGCAATAAGTAAAATGTTAGTCGTTATTTACGACTAACTTTTGTATTAAATAGTTACATGAAATTAGCATCTTTCCTCCAATTTATGGTTCTTTTTGTAGGAATTGTACATATTTTCATGTTTAGTTTGATTTTATATAGTAGATACTCCCATTTTGTGAATTAATGTTGAAACCACTTAAGTTTCAGGCAAAAAGAAGAGAAAGTTCAAGTAGCTGATGTCTCGCTAAGCGAGGCATATGCGCTTAGCGAGTGACATCCACTAAGCGAGGCATGCAGCTCGCTTAGCGTGCTAGGAGAAAAACAGGGCAAGAGAAGAAGTTAGAGCGACAAGCCACCAGCCTCCAAGAGAGTTTAGGTTAGAGGGGTGAGATTAGGGTTTTAGAGGTTGAAGGAGACATGCTCAACCATTCGCAACCATTTTCTTCCCTAAAAATCTGTACTTTGTGCTGAAAAGTTCATTGCTTGTAATGGAAGGCTAAATCTCTTGTTGGGGAGTTCTACTGAACCTTTGATGTAATACTCTTTTACTATCTATTTAATGATGTTCTTATGTGTTCATTGCTTCTATCTATGCTTATTTTTACATGCTTGTGACTTGATCACCCATTTGTATGTATAGTTAGGATTTTTAGCATTAGGAAGTGCTTTAAAGCCTTAGAACTTGATAGAGAAAACTAGAAAACTGTATGTCTAGGAGTAAAGTGCAGCGATCCAGTCCATATTATGTTGTAGACTTAATGCAACTCTTTTAGGCTGAGTTTGTTGAGCGATCAAGGACGAGGTTTAAAGAGAGTTAGGCCCATTCACTCGAGGGATCGTGGTTTAGGTAATTTCTCAACATAAGAATACTAGGATAACATTAAATAGAGAAAAACACATAACAACATCAAGGAAAATTTAGTAGAATGACCCAACGCTTTTTACTTGACTATTTTACTTCTCAATCTTTAGATATTTAGTTTGCATTTAAATAGATTTTAGAACAAAAAAAAAATCTCAACTTGATATTTACTTGCTTTCAGTTTATACAAATGTTTGCTCACTAAATATACATTTTCTAAGTGAAACAAATTTCCTGTGGACTCGACACTCGGTCTTACCATTTTAATATATTACTTGTGCGATTCGGTACACTTGCTGAATAGCATCGTGGACAAGTTTTCAGCATAAGCATAAAACACACAATTACTAATCATCATAAAATATTTTAATGGCCTCATGTAACTTGGGCAGATATTTCATTGGGTGACATTGAAAGCAAATTGGTTTAAAGAGTTTGGAACAAACAATGTGGTGTCTGCCACCCTCTTTTGCGGTATTATAGTAAATACCTAGAAATGATGCTTATATAGCATGAATTCTACTTAGATACATGTTTGTTGTGTAATATTAATTGGCACACTTTCTATAGCATGATGTTATCAATTGAATGAAAATCTAGGACCTGCTTAGGCCATATGCCATAGCTTGGATGAACCATTCACAGAGCTGAAATATATGGTATCCTGTTGTGGTTATAACTTAATGATTTTTGGGCTATAAAGTTAATTATTTTAAACTATTTTTTTATAATTATAGATCTACATTCTAATCCTTGAGCAATAGGGACACTGGTACATGATGGTCATGTGCTTGGATGATCAAACCATATATTGTCTAAAGTCCAACATTACAGATACTAACATTGGTTGAAGGAGGGACAATACAATGACTATAGTAAGGAAATATTTACACATGTACACTACACATATTATAGTGTCCTCATCTAACCAATTAAAATTGTTGTTCTATATAGTCTAACATTGTTATACAAATGATGGAAACATCTTACTTTCCCCCAAATTATTTGGCTAAAATGGTAGATGGAAAAAATTTGGACATTGTGCAAAGTAATGGATTACCCAAATGTGGCAACTAGTAATTTAAATCTCCAATGGATTTCCATATGCTGCTTCTATAGGGAATAAATTTAAAATGCATACTATTGCCACAAAACAACAACTAACAACCATGTTTGCTATTATTTATAGTTACAATTTGGCAACTTGGGTATTCAAATGGCTAGGCATGGAGCAGAACTTCAACCCAAATCAGACATATCACGTAAGCATAGTATTATGATTCAATTTATTGTTAATAATTGATATAAGATAAAACTATATACCACACACAACTTTTGCTTTTTGTGCAAGTATTGAATGAAAATGCATTAAGAATGAAAGTGATTATGGATCTTTTGTGTGACGAGCATAATGAATTAGTCTTGCATCAAAATAGATGAACTATGTACCCTGTAGGAATCCATTTGTGGATAGTTTGTATTTTGCAAATTTTTTTGTTCTATGAATCTATCAAATACAAACTTCTGTAAGTGACATCACAAAACATGAATTCAAACCACCGTCTTTTTTATTTAATTACTCATATGGCCATTAGAGCATATGATACAAGTATAAACTTAAACATAAAGTTCAATGTTGGGCCTACAAAAAACAAAGTTCAATATGACACCATTGTGGTCCTATTCCCCCCAAGAGTTAAAAAGTAAAAATATTCTAACCAAAATTTGGTTGTGGGCAGAATTGATGTTGGGCCTTATATGTTTGTTCCTTATATGAACTATTCTGATTGACAACTCTTGGGCACATTCTTTTATTGTGACTCGTTTGTCTGCACATCATGCACTTCTTCATAACTTTAGCTTTGCTTTCAGCAACACCAAAATTTTTAGTTGGTTGAGCACGACTACGTTTTGCTCGAGTAACTAGGGCATCTCCATGAACAATATTTGTTTTCTGTTGTCTTGACTAAACATCTCCATCAATTGAAAACTTCTTCACCCACAACATATCACGTTCATTTATAAGTTTATGCCTTTGATCATCATAGTCATCAAAGGTTTCAGCTACCATGACACTTCCTTCCTTGAAATACTCCATCAATGACGAGTACCTCAAATTTTTATCACATCCCCGAAAATCATTGAGTTTGTATGAGTTTCCACACCAATTCTGGTCCACCTTTTCAATACCAAATAGGAAGGAAAATCTGAAATGTTCAAGTGAACCAAAACACTTAGGATGTGGTCACAAGGAAGACCAAATGTTTCTAACCTTTAACATGAAAACACTTAAATTCAGATGATGAAGGTTCAAACCAAACATGCCACTCACGTTTCTCAAATTCATACTTTGGTAGATAAAAATTAAAAATACACTCACTTATAAGATGATTTTTATAAACTGTCTTAGAATGACAATCTTCTAAGACGGTTTTCAGGAAACCATCATAGAATGACAACATTCTAAGACGATTTTCATGAAACCATCGTGAAATGATAATTTTTAAGATGGTTTTTGGAAAGGCGTCGTGAAATGATTGAATTTATTTACAAAAATACCACCTCATTTTATTCCATGATGGTTTTTTCTCAACTGACATTAAATCAACATCGTAGAAACACATTTTTGTAGTAGTGTTAGAAGGACTGTTCCATTTTGCAAAGGATACATGATAAGCATTTAATTCAGAACCAAACCAAGACCAATTTCTTATTTTGATTACACTACTAGAAAATAAGGTTTTAACATCAGTTATCAAGGACTTTACATATCGGTTATTAACCGATGTTAAAAGTATTACCGTTAACATCAGTTTTGGAAATCGATGTTAACATAAAAATGATAACATCGATTTTTAAAAAAATCAATGTTATACAGTAATAAATATATATAAAAGAAGTCATATATCTTGATATCAACATCGGTGACAAAAACCGATGTTATTATATACATACAACATCAATTTTTAGTAAAAATCGATGTTGTATGTATATATCAACATCAGTTTTTTCAAAAACCGATGTTGGCAGTCAGACAACAACATCGGTTTTTAGTAAAAATTGGTGTTGTTTTGTGAACATACGACATCGATTTTTGGTAAAAACCGGTGTTGTATGTTCAACAACAACATCGGTTTTATAAAAAACCAATGTTAATATATACATACAACATCGATTTTTAGTAAAAGCCAATTTTGTTTTTTGGATTTTTTTAATGTGTTGTTTGTTTTTTATAACCCCAAATTAACCTGTAAATCTAAAAGTAGAACCACAATAGATAATTTTCATTCTGTTTTCAAACAATTTTTAGCAGAAATTCCATAAAAACTTTAATATTTACTATGAATTAAAAGAATATTTAATGTGCATATAACATGAATTGTAAAAAATGTAAATTAACTAAACTATAAATATCAATCATAACAATTTGGTAGGGACAAAAAGCCTGCGATCCTGATGCATAATCATGTAGCTGACTATAAATATCAATCATAACAAAAATAAACTTATTTATTCTTACTAATTGGATTTTTTTATTAATATTCTACGTGTCCATGGCCTACTTATACATGTTCCTTAGATAGCATCATAAGAAATACCCTAAACTCCAAGATGTTTCATCTATCATAATTAAATTAATTAATTGATTGGTAACAAGTCATGCTTTTACTTAAGAGGAAAAATATATTACATAATAATACAGACTAACCACAAGTTCTTTTTATAAGCCAAGAACATTGCTAGAGACAAGTATTGCCAATGACCAAACAACCAAATCTTTCTATCCACTTGTCAACTTCAGCAAGAACATTTCTTGATATGATTTTCGTGTCCTCTTCCCTAAAATTAATTAGTCTCACTAAAATCAACAACCACTTGGTATTTTGAAATGTGTAAAAAGAAATATCTAAATTAAGTACATAAAAGTTGTACCTAACACTAAATGATTCTTCCAAAATAGGTTGCTCAATCAACTTGGTCAGTGGCTTTTAATGACAGGAGCAACGTCTTTCTTTTGCACAAAATACGTGGGACAAATCTGCACCCTACAAGCTAGGAAAAATAATTAGATAATTTGATTCAATAAGAATAGGTAAAATAACTTCCAAAGAGAGAAAAATAAACTTGAAGGTAGAAGTTTATCGATGTGTATTATACAATCAACCAAATTGGTGGAGAATTCGGCACGACGGAGCAAAGGGTAAATGAAAAAAGAGTTCACGTACTAACAATTTTTAAAACTGATATGGCAGCAAATATGAGTTTTCAAAAGTTGGTTTTTTATTTACTTTGTGTATTTTTATTTACTTTGTTCTCACTCATGAAGTTGGTTTTTTGAGAACCACACTTGTGTATGCAAGTGAAATGAAATGGGCTAAAATAAGAAAGCATGAAGTGTTGAACATAGGTACGTTACTTTATGTAAACATTTAATCGCCTTATGGAGTGTTTAGATTGTTTTGGTCCCCTTGTACGACTAAAGAGCATGTTTAGTGGGAATTGAGGGGGCTTGTAATTGTCCAAAATTTATCATGGCTGCAATGTGGTCGAAAGGGTCATCATAGCTTCTAATTTATATTCTGAGTTTTTTCCACATTCACTGGTCCTCCCAAATTATTCAAATTCTGACTTTTTTTATGGAAATTTATCCTATGCCCTTTATTGCATATATACGGATTTTTCTTTTAAAGGTAGAGGCCTTACTACTTGAACTTAATCTCAAGTTCTTCCTACACCATAAAATACAAAACATATAATTGGTGTTAAAATCTAGTATGTGGATATATGGATATGAAGTATAGTGTTTCATACGATTTTTTTTTAATTACACAACATCTATTTGTTCAAATCTTCACATCTGCTTACGAGGTAAATACTTGCAATAATTAATAAAAACAAATGGCAAGTAGGGTGTTGTTAGGAACATTGTTTTTCAAAAAGAACTACCTGCTTTTCTTTCTTCATTTTCCCCTTTCTAGTATTATTTCAGTACATGCATTAGGAATAGTCACGAAATGTGGGATAACTCTTGCTATAATCGATGTTTCCTTTGCACAAGTGAGAATAATTAGTCACTATTTTCTTACATGTGTGTTCTCGTTATAGGTTACTAAATTAAATGAAGGAAAGAGCACTTCAGAGCTTAGTAATGTACTTGTGAACACTACTACTGAGATAGCTAATGCCGAAGTTGAAGATGAATTGTCATTATGACTCACATTGCCAAATCCTTCACCTCAGAGCCCAGGCAGTGAGATAAGTGAGGCAATCTCATCATGCCCTGGGTTTGGCATCAACTACAAGTACTACTTTAGTTCATCCACTCACACTCTCAAAGAAAGAATTAATTTGGACCTATCTTTATCCCTATGTGGCAATTGAATTTCATGCTCTTTTGTAAAATCAATAGGTATAATTCACTGACATGTCAGCTTGGAAATCTAAAGTAATATGAGTTTTTATTTTTATTTTTTAAGATAAGAGTTTGTATTTTTCTAAATGTATGAAGTGATTCTAATGTGTTTATTGTTTGTGTGTGTTCTGCTCACAGGAAGTGAATGGCCAATTTTGGATTGCCCAAAGAGGATGAAGATAGCAATTGGCTCCACAAGGGGCCTGACATATCTCCATGATGGCTGTAAGTATATCTTGCATTTGTGCTATGACATTATCCATTGTTACATACAATACATTAACGCAAATGATAAGTGCCTTTTCACTAGAACAATTGATAGGGAAATGATTTTTGCATCTCACAAATGCATATTCCCTAGAAAAAGGGTGGTTGTCTAGCATTGCAACACTAAGTCTCCAAAATCAAGGATCCAACTATACCAATCAATAATTAACATGATGTAGCCTAATTTTGGAAGATGAACTCTATATTATAAGGGCTAAATCACACAAGCTCCCTTGTTAATGTGATTAAAGACCAATAATAAAAAACAACAACATTATTTGTACGAAACCAAAATTCATGACCAAAGTTTCTTTTTTTTTTTTTTACATTGTACAGAAAATTAGCTCTGAATGTAAAATTGAAACAATTCCAAAACCCACACTCTGGCTGTAGATGCCACTACCCCTTTATCAGTTCTCATCATATTAAACATTAGAAATTAGAAACTAGCAATAGCAATCACAAAACTAGAGAATAATGCAAGTAAACAGAGTTAATTAAACTATATAAAAATAAATTTCATCAACAACAGTGTGCTTTAAACACCAAAGCAATGCTGAAAATTTATTCAGACCAAACACTGCTTCCTCAAAACAAAATACCCAACAATGGAATTCAGCACACCCACATGAGTTATAATATGAGAGATAAAATAGAAACAATGAAAAGTGAGAAAAAGGGAACTTACAGAGAGGCAGGAGGAAGAGGAAGAGGTGGGGCATGGTGCAGAAAAGGAAAAGAAGCATTCATGGAGAGAACAAAAAGGTGAGTGGTTGTGGCATTGGAGACAAAAGAAGAAGAAGAAGAAGAAGGATAAAAAAAAGATCTTTGTTCACACAACCTACCAGGACACAACGGTGAGCGTGACGACAGACACAACTAGAGCGCGACAGTGGACACAGGGTCAGAGATGATGACAGTGACGACACTTGTTGTGGACACGGGGTCAGAGTCGTGACGAGTGTGTGTTTGCGAGATTGAGCGTGGGCAGAAAAGGGTCTTGGATTTTTAATTTAAGTAAAAACACAACATCGGTTTTTTAAAAAAACCAATGTTGATTGACTAATGTTAACATCGGTTTTTAAAAAACTGGTGTTAATTAACTAATGTTAACATCGATTTTTCAAAAAATCAATGTTAACATCGATTTTGACAAAATCGATGTTAATAAACTCATCTCAAAATCGATGTTAATAAACTCATCTTATTTACAAGAATGTCAACGCGTTATTGTTAAAATCGGTTTTGTCCAAAACCGATTTAACCTAACGATGTTAAATCTATAATTTGCAGTAGTGTAAGAGTTTGATGACTATACATTGTTAGCGCATAAATTTTACACTGTCAACCAATTAAAAATCATATTTTGTATGACTTTTAAGATAATTATTAAAAAAGTTAACAAATTTATTATATATTATAGTTTGTGATTAGATGATAACAAAAATTACTTTACACTTTGAGTGTATAGCGTATTTTATCTTTTTATTAATTCTAGTACACTTGTAAATTCAAAAGTTTAATTTCATTCTCACAAAGACAAGTAATTTTTTCTAACCAAAAATCTGTCATGCATATTGTGTCCTTTTCTCTTTAATCATCCCCTGATGTTGAAGATAGTGGTTCAAAATACTCTTAATATCAACAACATAATAACCTAGCCAAGCATAACATGCTAAAGCTGATATGCAATTCTACTGTTAATTGTTAAGTCATACGAATGAGAAGTTTCCCATTGATTAAGAAAAATAAAAACACAAGACTAATCATGAAGAGAAGCGATTATATTTCTCTTGATTAGCCTAGTATAGTATAGTATAGGAATTGGATCACTTCAGCTGGGACTTGCTAATTTAATTACCATTGTGGACCTCATTAAAGTTTGTTTAGTAGGGTCGTTTTCTCTTTCAAGCTAGTAGATAAAGAAGCAGATACAGAAAGAAGTAGACAAAATATCTTAAAAAGGAGGGAGCATCCTTGAGGATTGGATAATTTGTATATTGAGGTTGAGATTTGAGAAAGTGGCAAGACATTAAACTTTTCAGTAAACTTCTAATTTTAGAGTCTGTTTGGATTAACTTATATATGAAAATAATTATAGAAAAAGAAAATAAGAAGACAAAATAAAATAAAATAAAAATTTCTCCATAAGTTAAAAATCAACTTTTGAAGAAACAAAGAACTTCTAAAAAATAGTTTATTCATAAATCAATTAACTTATGATGAGTTTTTTTTTATTAATTTTTCTTTATTATTTTGTTCTCCTTATAAGTTCTTATGAAAGAAGTTTATCTAAACACACTTTAAATCCTTTTCATTACTGTAGTGGAAGGTTAATGTAATTCATTACTGTAGTGGAAGGTTAATGTAATTGAAGAACAAATGTACCCTATGGTTGCTAATTACTCTTGATTTTTTATGATTATGCATCAGCTCTTTGAATTAGTACAGCCTTTTTACAATTTAATATTGCAACGGAAATGCCAAATGTTTGTGATAAATCTTTACTGAAGTATAAGATATAAGATTGACTTGATGGTTGAGAAAATGAGTTTAAGGGGGAAAGGAGAAGAAGGGAGAAAGAGGTTATGATGAGTTTGAATCTCTCCATTGACATTTATAACAAAACTAACAAATTAACATTCGTGGATAAAAATATCTTGACTCAAGTGATTAACATCATTGTGTTTTTTCTCAAAACATGACATAATTAATTTGGAAAGTTATCTTTTGCTATTATTTTTTCTCAAAACATCAATGTTATTTTCAAACAAAAATGAGTAAAAGAAATACTTCAAGATTTAGAAAAAAAAAAAACTATATGCATGGTGATGTTATTCAAATCAATCTCTTAATTCTTTGTTAAATTTAATTATTTTAAATAAACTAAAACTTTCCTCTTTCTCTTTAAGTCTCGTGCAAACGATTCACAAAGCTGATGTATACACTAAGTATATCTTACTTTTAATTATATTTTTATTTTTATTTCACTCAAATATATTATTATTTGAATTAATTAATCTCAGATTAAATTTGAATAAAAATTCATCATATTTTAAATCAGGATACAACCATGCCAAATTGATAGATAGATATAAATTAACAGTCCAGCATATCGCAACACATTTTTTTTTTCATATAAGAAGATGCTGAAATATTATTGATGAGAAATGAGAGATACATCACTAATAATGAGTTGGTCCTATTGTGATGGGTCTAAAAAAGTTAAAAGCCAAGGAAGTCTAACAACTTATTCCTTGGCTTTTTGTAAACAGACCTTGCAAGGACTAATTTTCCTATTATCCTCTACCAGACAAATTTGACCAGTATTGCAAATTTGAAATCGCATTAATTCTTCCATTGTTTCACACAGACCCACGAGTCCCATGCATGTTTGAACCACGCGCTAATATATACATATGCCTCACGGATGGTTGTAGTCGCTGGTCAATGATCCCGTGTACGTGACTTTTTGCATATAAGTATATGCAATATTCCCTTGGCCATGAACTGCATATCTCTCACTGAAATTAAATCGAAGCATCTTTACGTAATTATTTATCCACTCTAAGATTGTATTAGACAATCAGTGATTGAAGAATTCACCCAATATACACCAGCCATGGTGTTCATATTTCCAACGTTTCATTCCATGAAGCTCCTATCATTTTGGTTGCTTCTAATAGTAATGCGGTTTGGTGCATTCATTATGGCCACTTCTCTCCTTGCTACTGCATCCTCTGCCTCACTCACACTACAACACAGTGAAGCAAATGCTTTGTTGAAGTGGAAAGCCAGCCTTGACAACCAAAGTCAGGCTTTGTTATCTTCATGGGGTGGCAATAGTCCTTGCAGCAATTGGCTTGGAATTGCTTGTGACCACTCCAAATCTGTCTCCAACATAACTCTTAGAGGTATTGGGTTAACGGGTACGCTTCAAACTCTCAACTTTTCATCACTTCCAAACATCCTCATTCTAGATATGAGTCATAACTCATTGAATGGAAGTATTCCTCCCCAAATTGGGGTTCTGTCACAACTTACTCATCTTGGTTTAGGTGTGAATAATCTCTCTGGACCAATTCCTTCCACTATAGGAAACTTGACAAAGCTCACCAAACTCAGTCTGCGCTCAAATAAACTCTCAGGGCCAATTCCTTCCACTATTGGAAACTTGACAAAGCTCAGCACACTTGCCTTATTCTCAAATAAGCTTAGTGGAAACATTCCAATAGAATTGAACAAGCTTAGCAACCTGAAAATTTTGTCTTTTTCTTACAATAATTTCATAGGTCCTTTGCCTCACAACATTTGCATTAGTGGAAAGTTGATGAACTTTACTGCTAATGATAACTTTTTCACGGGCCCACTACCAAAGAGTTTGAAGAATTGTTCCAGCCTTGTAAGGTTGAGGCTTGATCAAAATCAACTGACTGGAAATATAGCAGATGATTTTGGTGTCTATCCAAATTTGGATTATATTGACCTAAGTGAAAATAAATTGTATGGTCATCTTTCCCAAAACTGGGGAAAGTGCTATAAACTCACAAGCCTTAAAATCTCCAATAACAATTTATCTGGCAGCATCCCTGTAGAACTAAGCCAGGCAACCAATTTACATGTACTTCACCTAACTTCAAACCATTTCACAGGAGGCATTCCAGAAGATTTAGGTAAATTGACCTACTTGTTTGATCTCTCTCTCGATAACAATAATCTTTCAAGGAATGTCCCTATACAAATAGCATCATTGAAAAATCTTAAAACCTTGAAACTTGGAGCAAATAATTTCATTGGCTTGATTCCAAATCATCTTGGCAATTTGGTCAACTTATTACACTTAAATTTGAGCCAAAATAAATTCAGGGCAAGTATTCCATCTGAGTTTGGTAAACTAAAATATCTTCGAAGTCTTGATCTTAGCAAGAACTTTCTGAGTGGAACAATAGCACCATTGCTTCGAGAGTTGAAAAGCTTAGAAACATTGAATCTCTCTCATAATAATCTTTCAGGGGATCTCTCTAGCCTTGAAGAGATGGTAAGCTTGATATCAGTTGATATATCGTACAACCAATTACAGGGTTCACTTCCAAACATTCCAGCCTTCAATAATGCTTCAATGGAGGAATTGAGAAATAATAAAGGCTTGTGTGGCAACGTCTCAAGCTTGGAACCATGCCCAACATCAAGTAACAGATCTCCAAATAATAAGACTAACAAAGTCATATTGGTATTACTACCCATTGGTTTGGGTACTTTATTACTATTATTTGCCTTTGGAGTCTCATATCATCTTTTTCGAAGCTCAAACATACAAGAACACTGTGATGCAGAATCACCAAGCAAAAATCTATTTGTGATATGGAGTTTGGATGGAAAAATGGCGTATGAGAACATAGTCAAAGCCACAGAAGAGTTTGACAATAAACATCTCATCGGGGTTGGAGGACAAGGTAGTGTTTATAAAGCAGAACTGCACACAGGTCAAGTAGTTGCTGTCAAGAAACTGCATTCAATCCAAAATGGAGAAATGTCCAATATTAAAGCTTTCACAAGTGAAATTCAAGCTTTGGCAAAAATTCGACATCGTAACATTGTGAAGTTATATGGCTTTTGTTCTCATTCACGAGTCTCATTTTTGGTGTATGAGTTCTTGGAAAAGGGAAGCATGAATAAGATTTTAAAAGATGATGAACAAGCAATTGCATTTAATTGGAATAGGAGGATGAATGCCATAAAAGATGTAGCAAATGCATTGTGCTATATGCATCATGATTGTTCTCCTCCAATTGTTCATCGAGATATATCAAGCAAAAATGTTCTTTTGGATTTGGAATATGTGGCTCATGTCTCAGATTTTGGAACAGCCAAGCTTCTTAATCCTGATTCAACCAATTGGACCTCACTTGCTGGCACTTTTGGATATGCTGCTCCAGGTTAATTCCTTTTTTCATTTTTTCTTTGATGGTCTTCTACCAAAAAAATTACATAATATAGTTAACAACATTTCATGTCTATTTCAAGAATGTTACCTAATACATTATAACTTTTTAATTTTCTACAGAACTTGCATACACAATGGAAGTGAATGATAAAAGCGATGTGTATAGCTTTGGGGTATTAGCATTGGAAATTGTTTTTGGAGAGCACCCTGTAGATTTTATAAATTCTTCATTATGGACATCTTCATCCAATGTCATGGACTTAACATTTGACATTCCTTCCTTAATGATTAAGTTAGACCAACGTCTCCCTTATCCTACAAATCTTGCTGCTAAGGATATAGCTTTGATTGTAAAAATAGCAAATGCTTGCTTGGCTGAAAGTCCTTCTTTGCGCCCTACCATGAAGCAAGTTGCCAAGGAGCTTGCAATGTCAAAGTCATCTTCAATCCATTAATTTCACATTGTCATTGCCAAGGAGCTTGCGTGAGTTCTACTCGTCCATCCCCCCTATCCAACTTTGCGATGTAATTTTTTCACCTGTTTTGTATCTCTTAAGTCATTAAATTTGGTGTTTTCAACTTTTAGATTCTTACCATATCATATGCTTCAATATCAGCGAATTGTGACAATGATTTGAATTTAGAAGTGCCATATACATACAAGGATTACAACATAGTTAAGCTTACTTTTATATGTTGCTATTTCAGTTATATCAATGATTCTTTATTTAAAATATTCTTGATTACTTGTGTTCCAGTGAAAGTTTGGATCTAGCTAGCTCAACTGTCATTTGTACGTGTTTTGTTGCCCATTTAGTTTATCAGTTGTAGGAACACATTCATGGTTTGATCTGACTGATATGCTTGAGCTTTGATGTTGTGCTTTCTTATCAGGGTATAGATTATTTTATACAATATCATGTATTAGTGAGTAAAAATGCTTTTTTGTTTTCGTGAGAAAAATAAATTTATACAATACAATGAGATTCCAACACACATTCAAAACCACCAAACATATAGATTTAGCTACTTCACCTATCTTCAAACCATCTCACAGGGCGCATTCAGAAGATTTAGGTAAATTAACCTTCTTGTTTGATCTCTCTCTCAATAACAATAATCTTTCAGGGAATGTCCCTATAAAAATAACATCACTGAAAGATCTTGAAACCTTGGAACTTGGAGTGAATAATTTTACTGCCTTAATTCCAAATCAACATGTGATCTCTCCAGTCTTGATGAGATGCAAAGCTTGATATCTGTTGATATATCGTACAAACAATTAATAGGTTCACTTCCAAAAATTCCAGCCTTTAATAATGCTTCAATTGAAGCATTAAGAATTAATAAAGGCTTGTGTGGCTATGTCTCTGGCAACAATGCCTAACATCAAGTGACAAATCTCAAAGTCATAAAACTAACAAAGGGATGTTGGTATTTTTACCAATTGGTTTGGGTACTTTAATACTAACATTATTTGCCTTTGATTCCTTTTTTCTTTTGCACCGAAAATATAATGATTTTATTGGTTTTCTTTGTCTTCTACCAAAAACTTATACAATAGTTGTTAACATTGTATGCTTATTTCTAAAATGCTATTTAATACATGACAACTCTTTTAATTTTTCTATAGAACTTGCATACACAATGGAAGTAAATGATAAATGTGATGTATATAGCTTTGGGGTATTAGCATTGGAAATACTTTGTGGAGGGCACCCTGGAGATTTTATAACTTCATTGATGACATCTTCACCAAATGTCATGGACTCAACACTTGATATTCCTTCATTGATCGGTAACTTAGACTGACGTGTCCCTTATCCTCCAAATCCTATTGCTAAGGAGATAGTTTGATTGTGAGGATAGTAAATGCTTGCTTGACTGAAAGACCTTGTTCTCCCCCTACTATGATGCAAGTTGCGATGGATCTTGCAATGTGAAAGTCATCTTCAATCCGTTAATTTCACATTGTCATGTATATTTAGTTGAAAGATTAAATTTGCCGAATATAAGCATGATTTCTACTCCCCCATCCCTCACTTAGCTTTTAATTGTAATTTTTTCACCTGTTTTGATTTTGTAAGTCATTCAATTTGGTGTGTTTTTAATTTATATTCCTACAATATATATGCTTAAATATCAATAAATTGTGATCGATTTGAATTCAGAAGTACAACCATATACGTACAAGGTTTCTGAACTCATTTAATCTAAATTCTAGATAATTTACAATATAACTCAAAGTATTATGCCATGAGTCATTGATATTCATGAATAGAGAAACTATAAGTAGAACCTAAAGTTAGAGGTCTACATCTTCCTAAAGTTAGAGATCTGCACCATGAGTTGTGTTTGGCTTGAAAATTAAGTTTCAATCAATAAGAAACTACATATTTTTGTGAATGAATACTATTTTTCAGCTCTAAGATATGTTCATGCTTCCTGATATATACCTGGGTTTTATATTTGCTCCCTAATAATTTTTCTTTCATTTTTGCTCCTTGATATTTAAATTTTTTTGTCATGGGTCCCTGCTGCTGTTAGCTTTTGTCAATTTGGTGCTAACATGTTTGTTTAGTTGACACGTCACCATGTTAGGTATGTTGTCACATGTGCTCCAAGGATGAATTTATAGAGAACAAATACAAAAATCCTTTAAGCACATGTGGTAATATACGTGGCATGCTGACGTGTGAACTTAACGAACACATCAGCAACAAATAGATAGAAACTGATGACAGGGATCAAATCTATGAGAAATTTTTTAAAATATTAGGGAGTAAAAACACAGGAAAAATTTATCAGCAAGTAAATGCAAAACTCAAGTGTATATCAAGGAGCACGAACATATTCTAGCCTCATCTTTAAGACATGCTTCAATTTGTCCAACTACTTTCTCAAAATTGGCAAATATTGCTTTATTTTTCATATATTTTTATTGTAAAATTAAGCTTCTACATGTTGTGCACAACAAAGTCAGCTTACCTTGATCTCTTGCTAGTTCAGTTTCATCGATACTCTTTTTCAAAAACTCTTGATCAATTGAGTTCCAAAGAAAGTTTCGGCTCTAGCTAGCTCTACAACAATTGCTCTGTGCTTCTCGGAGCCCATTTATTTTTTCAGCTGATATGCTTGGATTAGTGAGAGTTAAGAAATATTTTGTTTTCATACGCAAGAATAAATTTATAAAATACAAAGTGATTCCAACCTGCATACAAAACCAATCAGACATAAAGATCCAGACACAATCCGAATATAAACTACTCTACCATTTTGCAAAGGAGACATAATTAGAAGCAATATTTATTTAATTTAGAGTTAAACCAAGATCAACTTATATATTTTTGGCTTAATTGTAAATTTGGTCCCCCTATTTATCTCAGCTCACAAATTTGATCTACCTGTAATTTAATTCACCAATTGATTCTTCCATTTTTTTGCAATCCGATAATTTTAGTTCCCAACCTCGAATTTGGATGTTGGTTGTTCATTGTTTATGTCAACTGTCATATATCGTATTTTTATTGGACGTTGATTAGATACACGGAATTAACTCTCATTGGTGCATTTAAATTGGCATTATATTATTATATGAGCATATATAGATTTAGAAAGAAACTAACCGGGAGGAAAAAGCTTCTTCGAGAAGAGCTTCTTCTTGTAAAGTTTCCTCTTCCAATCAATGAGCTGAAAGAAAATGCCAACATAATCACCAGGCTTATGTTGCTGCACCTTCTTCTCCGTGATGGCCAAATTCTTCATAGTAGAATCTTTCATTTCTGCAACACTACAAAACCAACCACCGACAACTCCAAAAGAACCGAAAGTAAAATCACCTTCCTCAATCAATAATGGGTTCCTCTCTACATAGTTAAAACCAATAAACACATTCAATTCTTAGCACACACATTCTCTTTCACTTATCAGAAAAAAAAAAAACCTTCACATTTCCATGAATGATTCCCTCACCAACAAAGAGAGTTAATTTCGTGCACCTAATATGAAAATCTCATTTTTCGTAAAATAAATAAAAAAAGTTTTATTATTTAAAAATAAATAGAGTTTTAGAAAAATGATGAGGTTTTTATAATTAAATAAATAAGGAGAAATAACTTTGTTAATTAAAATAATAGTTTGAAGAAAAATTAAAAGAATATTTTATTTATTCATTTGATAGGAAATAAAATAGAGTTTATTTTTATAAAATAAATAAAAAAATAGAAAATAGAGTAAATAAAAGGCCCAGAGTATCTTAGCTATAAATAGAGATGTAATAGGTCACTCTTTACATTTACTATACGTCTCTGTGCTCTCTCTTTTTCTCAAATCTGTTTTCCCTTCTTCTTTTCCCAAAACCCTCTCTTTTCTTGCATACTTTCAAACCTATCGCAGTAAAATTTCTGGACTCGTTAACTGTTGAATCGTCATGAAATTTGAACCCGTGGTTTGAAACTTATATCCGCACACACCCACCATTGGGATTTTCAAGATAATGTCTGTGATGAAAGAAATGTCCCTCGCACTAAGCTTTCTCTTTTCCTGCATACACCCAACCCTTTTCCGCATAACCGTTGGATTGTCGTGAAATTTGGACACCACCTTCCTAACTTATTTTCACACAGTCTCACCGTTTGGATTTACAAAATAATGTTCTTTCAAAGAGAAATTAGTCTCGCACGTTAACAATGAAATGGAGGCTACAATCTCTTCCCCTTCTCTCTAACGCTTGGAAACCCTAACAGAGCAAACTAAGGAAAAAATTGAGGAATCTTAGGGAAATATTAGAGATGTCACTATCACTGCCGGACTACACACGTGAGCCCGCTTAAAGGTAAGGAATGAATTTATCGCAATTGAGGTTAGAATGAATATGTGTAGGGATCCTTAGAGGATTAAATTGGGATTTATTTTGAGATGTTTATTGAATTATAATTTTCCTTTACGATTATAAATACAATATTGTTGTGTTTGATGGATCAATTGATGTCCTGATGCAAATTGGTTGATAAACTTGAGTGCTCTTGGTGTTTTCATGTTTTTGACCTATGATTTTGATTCATTGATTTTAATATGATTGTGTGGAATTGTTTGAGGGGTTTTAGTCCCCATGTTGTGAGAAACATTTTGTATAAATTTTTATATTGAAATTATGAAATGATGATTCAAATTGTGAGTAAGTGACAAATTGAACCTGTGATTCATGGTGAGGTACATGTGTATTGAGATATTGTATGTATTGAGTTGTGAGCTATGAATTGTGCAGTCATACAATTGTAAGACCTTTTAAGGTCGACGAGTTTTTGCGCAATGAGTATTATGATGGGATCCACTGTGGGAACCCAACGAGTTGAATCACTTTGAGGCGCGATGAGTTAAAATGATTTTGAAAACAATTGAGTAGTTGTGTGTACTGCATAATTCATAGGTAAAGTCTATGTGTGTATCATGTATATATTAATATTGTGTGATGCATATATGATTCATGACATGTAATAACATGTTGCTTTGGAATTATACCATTGTGATTGAGATTAAGTGTATCTGATAAATTGAGTATGTATTAAATTGTAATATACATGTGAATTGAGATATTGTGTGCATTGAGTCATTAGCTATGAACTATATAATCACACCACTATAAGACCCTTTAAGGGTGATGAGTTAATGCGCGACGTGAATTGTGATGGCAACCACTATGGTGACCCGATGAGTTTAATCATAAGCGCGACAAGATAAAATTATTTTGAGAACAATTGAGGAGTCGTGTGTTTTGTACAGTTCATAGATAGAGTCTGTGTGCTAAAATGTTTTCTGGGTTGGGCCTGAATCAGTAGGGAGAGGCCCTGACGGACTCTTCGGAGTCTAGACCTTGGGGTAAATACGCCCAGTTTGAGTGCTCCTTTAAGCATGTGTCGATCCCACATGATTGGAGCATTCTTGCAAAATAGTGTAACCCTGACTGGTCTCCCTATAATTTTACCTAGTGAGAGTGACCTGACTTACAAGTGTATGGTTTGTCTTGTGTTCGCTACTAGTCAGCGATGCTAATCAGCAAGTGTACTGAGTCGCACAAGTAATATAAAATGGTAAGAACCGAGTATCAAATCATATGGAACTTGTTTCATTCAGAAAATATATGTTCAATGAGCAAATATTTGTTTAAAGCAAGTAAATATTAAATGGGGTTTTTATATGAAAATTTAATTAACTACAAACTAAAATACCTAGCAGTTGAGAAGTAAAAACAGTCAAGTAAAAAGCGTTGGGTCATTTACTGAACTTACTTTGATGTTGCTAAAGGTTTTTCTCTATTTCACATTGTTTTAGTGTTCTTATGCTGAAAAAAATTACCCAAACCAAGATCCCTCGAGTGAATGGGCCTAACTCGATTTAAACCTCGTCATTGATCCCTCAACAAACTTAGTTTAAATGAGTTGCATTAAGATTACAACATAATAAATACTAAATCACTACACTCCATTCCTAGACATACAGTTTTCTAGCTTGCTCTATCAAGTTCTAAGGCTTTAAAGCACTTCCCAATGCTAAAAATCCTAACTACACATACAAATGGGTGATCAAGCCACAAGCATGTAAAAATAAGCATAGATAGAAGCAATGAACACATAAGAACATCATTAAATAGATAGTAAAAGAGTATTACATCAAAGGTTCAGCATAACTCCCCAACAAGAGATTTAGCCTTCTATTACAAGCAATGAACTTTTCAGCACAAAGTACAAATTTTTAGGGAAGAAAATAGTTGCGAATGGTTGAGGATGTCTCCTTCAACCTCTAGAACCCTAATCTCACCCCTTTAACCTAAACTTTCTTGGAGACTAGTGGTTTGTCGCTGTAACTTCTTCTCTTGCCCTGTTTTTTGACTCATTTCTCTATTTTACGTCAACTTCAGTGTTTTAAAGGCTCCTTGATATTTCAGATTCTGAAGGCTCGCTTAGTGAGCTTGGCTCGCTAGGCGCGAGTTAGTGAAATCTGGCTTAGCGAGCTGGGGATGTTGAGCGTGAGAAGGGACAAATGACTCACTAGGCGAGCTTGCGACGCACTGAGCGCATATATCTCTGACTGATCCTCTTTTAGGATTTCCCAACACGCTAAGCGAGCTGTGTGCCTCGCTTAGCGGATGTCACTCGCTAAGCGCATATGGCTCGCTTAACGAGACACTAGGTGCTTGAACCTCCTTCTTCTTTTAGCCTAAAATTGAAGTTGATTCACATTAGTTCACAAAATTTGGAGTATTTACTGAGTAAAATCAAACTAAACATGAAAATATGTACAATTCCTACAAAAAGAACCATAAATTGGGGGAAATATGCTAATTTCATGCGACTATTAAGTACAAAAGTTAGTCGTAAATAACAAATAACAAACTCCCCCAAATTTACAGTTTTGCTTGTCCTCAAGCAAAGAAATAACAGTTTACTTGTCCTCAAGTGACAAAATTCACAGTGGTTACTCAAAAGTGTGTTTGTTCCAAAGCATTCAATCACATTACATAAGTGGCAAGCAATGCTTCAACCAACAGCTCTTCATAATGATATGCAGAATTTCCAAGATATGAACATGATCATTAAGTAGCACAAATGAAATAAGCTAGCAAGCAAGACAAGTATCAAGGAAGATTCATCAAGCCTAATCCTTACGGTCACTGTTTCACTCATAAGCACAAGTGTTTAAGGCAATTCTTCAAATCAACAACCAACAAAAGTCTCAACTTTTTCATTTCATCTCATGACATACAATCACAAACACACAATTTGAATTTGAAGGACTTCCTTGGCTTGTAATGAGGCTGGGCTACAAACAATTCATGGTTTTTCTAGAATGCAAAATTTTGGTTCTAGGAGAGCATTCATCCTTAGATTACCTCTTTTCCTTTTATTCCCATCTTTTATTGAAATGCCACAAACATATAAGACACTTAACTTAAGTAACAGCACACTCATGCTTTTATTCTTGAATTTTCTCTCCCTTTTTTTTATTTTAGTATTTTTTTTACTTACTGCTTCTTTACATAATTTTTCTGTGTGGCTGTTACTTGTCTTACCACAATTATCATCACCCAATATCTTCCCCCAAATTTGGGACAAATTTGCTTTGAACCATGATGCTCTCCTACAACCTAAAGAAAGGTAGATGGAGTTTATAATTCAACAGGCTTAAGGTTCAGCTCAATCAATCATATTCAAGCTCAAAATGGGTGCAAGGGATTCATCATTCATGAACAAGGTAAGCTATTTGGCTAAGTATCTAATTCAATCAATTACGACCTTCATCATTTTCAGAATCATGCATTCATTCAGTATTCAGAGATTCATGCAAAAATCGGTACTCAATGCTATTCGTTCTCTCATAATTAAGGTTCACACAACTCACCGGGTTATGGCTAATGATTGCCTTCACAATTTACCTATCAAACAAACTAACAATTTCACTAACGCTCATAATTCATGTTCTTTCTCTTCTAATTACCACATACTTATTCAAAGCACGTGATCTAACATCACAATTCACTCAAGTCATGCAATCGATCAATTTCAAAATCATTCATAAACAGAAATTTCAAACCAAAACAATCCACTGCATATATAAATGTAAACTGTTTTAAAAACTGTAAAATTCGCTAAATAAGTAAATAACTAAACTGAAACTGGAATGTAAAAACTATATATGAATAGTAGAAAAATAAATCAAGTCCTATCTTCAGTCATCCTGTGCTGGTATGGGATCATCCTGAGGTGAAGAAGGAGCATCCTGGGGGTATTGGAGTAGGAGTTGGGGAAGCTGAAGAAGAAGCCTTAGGTCCTCGAGCCCGAGTCTTGCAGGTCCCCGGAAATGTGATCGTGGGATCATCCAGGTTCCAGCCGTTCTTTCGGATGTATGCCAAATTAATGGCAGGGCTCAAGGACTCAAAAGTGAGAGAGTTGGATACTACTCCTCTGGCTATACACAATGTCGTGATGAGTGCAGGAAAACCAAGTCAAGAGGAGTTGGATTGGGCCATCTGAGAGATCTGGCCTAAAATGAGCGACCCCAAGTCCATATCCATCTTCATAACTAATCCATATACTAACCTCGCCCTGTCCATGTTTAGATTGGACGTGTGAGATGTGGGGGCGAGGTTAGAATAGGATAGGACACTCCAGGTTTGCGCTAAAGTGGTAAGGTCCTTCCTTAGGAGCTTCCAGGGCGCTCCTTCAACATTCAGAACAAAACTGTGCCCTGGAATACAGATCTTGGAAGCAAGCTCCTGAGTGTCTGAATGTGTATTGCAGAACCTGGTGTAGGTAGTGTAGTGCTCCCCTGGCTCCAAAACTACGGGGGTCTCTAGGAAGGTGTTCAAAGACTTAGCATCAAACTTAATCAACTTGCGCTGAACTCTGACTTGTCGCGGGGACTTATCTTCTGGATCATAGAGGTTGGCATAAAACTCCTTGACCAAGGTCACATCAATGTGACCATCAGGCTGCCTGGTCAAGGCTTTATGCCAACTACGCCTCTCGAGCTCCCAACGGAACTCATCATACTCCGAAATGTATAATATGGCTCTCCTTTCTGAAAGAATGCTTTGGGAGTGAACATTCTGGTCATATCTCTCCCAGGCGCCCTCGAAAATGAATCTGGTGGTATCATAGGGCTCTCGGGGTCTGGAGGTGGTAGTTTTCCTCTTCCTAGAGGCCATCTGCATCAAAAGAATCACGAGAATTGAAATTAGACAAGTTTTATTCAAAATTGAAAGTAGAAAAATAAAACAGAAAAATAGCACTTAGCGAGGCAGACTCGCTTAGTGCGCCTTAAGAAAATAACAGGATACGTTTAGCGCGCAAGGCACGCTTAGCGCGACAACATAAAAACAAAGACTCTGGCTAACCGAGATACGCTCGCTTAGCTAACACAACATAATGGCTAAGCGAGCATGGCTCGCTACGCCTTATTATCTGACAGAGAGCTAATTGCGCTTAGCGAGACAGGATCACTTAGCGTGATACACTATACAGGCTTAGCGCCAGCAAGCACTTAGCCCAACTTGACCACTGTAACATAAATGACTTAGCGAGATTGGCTCGCTAAGCCCAATTCTAAAATAGAGAAGAAATTATGCTTAGCGAGAATGACTCACTTAGCGCATGAACAAGATTTCAGAACACTAAAGTGCCTTCGGCTTAACGAGACTGACTCGCTTAGCCCAGGCTTATTCAAGCTAAAGAGGCATGGTGGCTTAGCGAGACTGGCTCGCTTAGCGAGACTAGCTGGCTTAGCTGCGAACAGAATACCAAAAGCCTCATAGACTCTGACCTAGGTAAACTAACTCACTTAGCGCGGCATGCCGACTTAGCGAGTTCATATGAACCCAAAAATCAAAAACTGGAAATTTAAACACTCGCTAAGCCCAAGTGCAGTGGCTTAGGGAGTTCATACAGAAAAGCATAAATTCAAACAAAAATGATGACCACGCTTAGCGGGACAAGGCCGACTTAGAGAGTTCATCAAAAAACCTAGAAATTCATCCAAAATTGATGAACTCGTTTAGCAAGCAGGCTCACTTAGCGAGTACATCGAAATTTCTTGAACAAATGGGACTTCACAGTCCCTCTTTTCCAGCCACTTTCAGGCCTTAGAACGCCAATCAAAACACCGCAAATGAACCTACATTACCTACAAAACTGAAGCCCTAACAAAATGCTATCAAACAACTAAACGATGAACACCAACACATCACAAATCAACAGTTCTCAGAGCAAACACAACATGGCTTCTATCCTAGGGTTCAAGAACAAAAATTAAAAAGTGAAGTAAGAGAGGTACTTACTTAGATTGCAGAGAATGAATGAGTAGATACGAGGGCAAAAAGAAGCAGAGAATGCAATGCACAGTGCAGGAGTGCAATGAATACCAATAATGAGGAAGAAGAGTTATAATTTTGCACAAAGTAACTGCCTCAGGCAGTTATGCCTTATTTTTGGCAATTTTGACTATCTCGCTTAGCGCGAGTGACTCGCTAAGTGAGCACTCAATGACTTTTGAATTTTCAGATTTTAAATTCACGCAATTAGCAGGACAGGCTCACTCAGCCCAATTCGAAAATTAGAAAACCCGAGAAGGATTTAGGCTTAGCACACAGATGCGCGCTTAGCGAGTTCTGCAACTCTGATTGGTCTGCAACTTTCACTAAGCGGGATGTGGCCAGCTTAGCGAATTAAATTCCTCAAGATGCAGTAGTGGGGTTGCGCTTAGCGAGATGGTCTCACTCAGTGCAATTCCAGACCTGAGAGGGAATTGGGCTTAGCAGGTATGACCCGCTGGGCCCAATTAACATGAAGGTCCAGGCAGAGAGATAGTTGCGCTTAGTGCATAGATGCGCTTAGCGAGACTATGTTCTGCACTTAGTGAGATGACTCGCTTAGCCCAATTCCAATAAATGCAATTCCAGAGAGGTTTTTGGGCTTAGCACAGTGCTCTCGCTTAGTGAGGCCCCTTCAGCCAATGGGTAGGGGTTGACACGCTTAGCGCGAGTGATGACTAACTCAGCGCAGGAAGGATGATTCGCTTAGCGCACAGGACGCGCTGAGCGAGTGGATGACTAAAAAAAATTTCTCTGTTATTTCTCATCCACCGCTTCAGAGAAGCTTTAACAATCCCATGTATCATACAAAACATGTTGATGACTTACTCTAGTAATCATAAACAAGTTGAAACCTAACTATATGCAATGATTAATAAAATAAAAGAAAAAGAGTTGGGTTGCCTCCCAATAAGTGCTTCTTTAATGTCACTAGCTTGACGCATATTACCTTAAGGGTCTGGAGCAAGCTTGGCTCTAGCCATCAGAACCATCTGATTCTCAACTTCATTCATCTTGGAACAGATATCCCGATCAAGTGAGTGCTTTGCTGCATCAAATAATTTGAATGTGATCTTCTGATCATCTATACCCATTTCCAGGTTAGCCTTCCCCATATCCACTACACAATTGGCGGTTAGCATGAAGGGACGACCTAGAATCAGTGGGATTTCAGCATCCTCTTCAATATTGATGACAACAAAGTTCGCAGGGAAGGTAAACTACTGCACCCTGACTAGAACATCTTCTATCACGCCATAAGGCCTTGTAATAGAACGATCTGCCAGCTGTAGTGTCATTCTTGTTGGCATAATTTCCAGCTCTTCAATCCTCCTGCACATGGAGAGAGGCATCAAATTTATGTTGGTCCCTAAGTCAATGAGGGCTTTACCAGCTGACACTGGACCGATAAAGCAAGGGATTGTGACACTCCCTGGATCCTTATGTTTAGGTGGAAGGATTCTTTGTATAACAGCACTGTATTTTCCTTCAACTACGGTATTATCAATATGGATATATTTACTCTTTTTGGTCAGCAGATCCTTCAAAAACTTTTAATAGAGTGGCATTTGCTGTAAGGCTTCTCCAAAGGGGATAGTTATCTCCAATTTCTTGAAGATGTTAAGGAAACGAGCCAAGTGTCGTTCCTTGTCTTTCTTGGACGACACCAGAGGATATGGTGCTTCCTTCCTAGAGCATGAGACAGCCTCTTTCTTCTTTTCTCTAGCCAACTCTTCATTTTCTTCTTCTTTTTCTTATTTCTCTTCATCATTTATTTTTTCTCTCTCTCAATTGATTGTCTTCTTCTTCAGCTACTAGCTCTTGTTCATCGTTATTCCCCCTTTCATCTTCCACCATGATTGCCTTCTTGCCTCGTGTCATGACAGCTTCGCATTCTTCTTTGGGATTGTTCTCAGTATTAGCCCCAAAGCTTCCAGAAGAATTATCGACTATCTGCTTAGCCAGTTGTCCTACTTGAATTTCCAGGTTCTTTATAGCAGACTCTGTGCTCTTGTGATTTGACATTGCAACTTGCATGAATTGAGCCAAAGTCTCCTCCAGCTTGTTTGTTCTCTCATAAAGCCTAGGCCCTTGGTTTTGAGGCCTGTTGGATGGTCCACCTTGGTCTTTATTGAATTAGTTTCCAGGATGAGACCTCCACTGCCCTTGATTCTGATTAAAATTGGAACTTTTTTGGTAACCTGAAAATCCACCTGCATTAAATCCTAGTCTGTGTTGATTCCCCATATAATTCACCTCCTTTGCAGCTTCATCAAGAGATATACAACAACCAGATTCATGAGCTCCTCCACATATGCTACAACCTCTAACCTGCAGAACTGCTGAATGTGAAGGTTGAGTCGCTTGCAATTGAGTTGGCAGCTTGCTAAGTGTTTCCGTCAAGGACTCTAGTTGCTTAGCTAGCAGCTTATTCTGCGCCAATAGTGCATCTTGTGAGGAAAGCTCTAGCAAACTTCTCTTTGTATGCACATGAGCCCGATCATGCAAAATAGCATGATCACTAGTAGTCATATTTTCTATCAGCTTCATAGCTTCTTCAGGGGTCTTCAATTTAATTTTCCCTCCAGTAGAAGCATCCAATAACTACATGGATTGTGGCCTTAACCCATCTATAAAAATGTTTAGCTAAATTGGCTCAGAGATTCCATGAGTTGGTGTTTTCCACAACAAGCTACGGAATCTCTCAAGCGCTTCACTCAGGGATTCATCTGGGAATTGATGGAATGAAGAGATAGCTGCCTTGCCTTCAACTGTCTTGGACTTGGGGAAATACTTCTTCAAAAACTTCTCTACAACCTCCTCCCAAGTCTTCAAATTGTTTCCCTTAAAAGAGTGCAACCACCTCTTGGCTTCTCCAGCCAAGGAAAATGAAAATAAACTAAGCCTCACTGCATCTTCTGGCGCACCGACAATCTTCACTGTGTTGCAAATCTCAATATAAGTAGCCAAGTATGCGTAAGGGTCTTCTTTTGGCAATCCATGAAACAAATTTCCTTGAATCAGCTAAATCAAGGAATGAGGATATGTGATGTTGTGAACTTGAACCTCCGGTCGTGCAATGCTTGTAAAGAATTGCGGCATGGTCGAGCTAGAATAATCTTCAAGAGTTACCCTTCGCGGTTCAGCCATAATATGAGCTTCAGATGCTTCTACTTTGGATTCTCTCAACTCTCGGAATGCTGAAGATGATTCAAATGATTAAGCTTCCTCCAAACTTGGTTGTGTTGTCCTTTCTTGCAAAAAATTTCTCCTTCTCTCTGCGTTGTTTCTCCTGCAAGTAGCCTCTATCTCCAAATCTAATGGAACTAAATCACCTGTAGAATAGTTACCTAACATACAAGAAACACTAAAACGAGCAACAGTTAACCAAATCAAGAGAAAGTAATTCTAACTAACTATTCACAAAATCAATTAAATAATAATGAATAAATGTCTACAAACTAAACTATACTTTCTAAATGGAAACAAGTTCCCTGGCAACGACGCCAAAAACTTGTTCGCTACTAGTCAGTGATGCTAATCAGCAAGTGTACTGAGTCGCACAAGTAATATAAAATGGTAAGAACCGAGTATCGAATCACAGGGAACTTGTTTCATTTAGAAAATATATGTTCAATGAGCAAACACTTGTTTAAAGCAAGTAAATATTAAATGGGGTTTTTATATGAAAATATAATTAACTACAAACTAAAATATCTAGCAGTTGAGAAGTAAAAGCAATCAAGTAAAAAGCATTGGGTCATTCTACTGAACTTACTTTGATATTGCTAAAGGTTTTTCTCTATTTAATGTTGTTTTAGTGTTATTATGCTGAAAAAAATTACCCAAACCAAGATCCCTCGAGTGAATGGGCCTAACTCTATTTAAACCTTGTCCTTGATCCCTCAACAAACTTAGTTTGAAAGAGTTGCATTAAGATTACAGCATAATAAAGACTAAATCACTGCACTCCATTCCTAGACATACAGTTTTCTAGCTTGCTCTATCAAGTTCTAAGGCTTTAATGCACTTCCCAATGCTAAAAATCCTAACTATACATAACAATGGGTGATCAAGCCACAAGCATGTAAAAATAAGCATAAATAGAAGCAATGAACACATAAGAACATCATTAAATATATAGTAAAAGAGTATTACATCAAAGGTTCAACAAAACTCCCCAACAAGAGATTTAGCCTTCCATTACAAGCAATGAACTTTTCAGCACAAAGTACAGACTTTTAGGGAAGAAAATGGTTGTGAATGGTTGAGGAAGTCTCCTTCAACCTCTAAAACCCTAATCTCACCCCTCTAACCTAAACTCTCTTGGAGGCTGGTGGTTTGTCGCTCTAACTTCTTCTCTTGCCCTATTTTTCGACTCCTTTCTCTATTTTATGCCAACTTCAGTGTTTTAAAGGCTCCTTGACGTTTCATATTTTGAAGGCTCGCTAAGCGAGCTCGCGAGTTAGTGAAATCTGGCTTAGTGAGCTGGACGTGCTGAGCGCGAGAAAGGATAAACGACTCGCTGGGTGAGCTTATGGCACGCTGAGCGTGTATATCTCTGACTGATCCTCTTCTAGGGTTTCCTAACACGCTAAGCGAGTTGTGTGCCTTGCTTAGTGGATGTCACTCGCTAAGCGTATATGGCTCGCTTAGCGAGACACCAGCTGCTTGAACCTCCTACTTCTTTTAGCCTGAAACTGAAGTTGATTCACATTAATTCACAAAATTGGGAGTATCTACTGAGTAAAATCAAACTAAATATGAAAATATGTACAATTCCTACAAAAAGAACCATAAATTGGGGGAAAGATGCTAATTTCATGCGACTATTAAGTACAAAAGTTAGTCATAAATAATGACTAACATCTTGTCATATACTCCTAGGCGCCCGACGAGGTTTTTCACTGACATGATACCACATTGCATATAGGATTGAGTCTTAGTGTATCTGTTGCATAACGCTTGTGTATTGATCGATATTGATTGATTTAGTGAGATTATGTTTTGATCCTTGAGTACGTCAATGACGTGAAAATGAATGAGACGTGTTGTCTTGTCATGTGATGTTATGCGACAAAGTGGTGGAATGACGGGAGCTATGTTTAAGTAAGTGCTATTTCATTTATATGATACGTATGTCTACATGTTGTCTTGTTTCTCTCTAGTAGTCTGGAATGTGATAACTCACTCCTTGTGTGTTGTTTGTGTTTGGATCTTGTGATGATCTTGAACATAGTGTTGGTGGGAGCAGATGATTATGTGAATCCATTTAAGGAACCTTGTGGTGAAGGACGTCGGGATACAATGCTCTGATAGGACGTGACGTTGGGGCATGAGTTTTGTTTAATTACATGATGTTTTGAGCAAAAAATGTTTCACACAAGTTTTATTTGGTAATAGTGAAGCGAATATGAGCCTTTTATCCTTTTGAAATGCTTTTATTTAAATGTGTTTTAAAAACTTTTAATTAATTCTAATTTCTTGTTCCTTTTATTATTAGTACATATATGTGTGGGGTAGAGAGTGTCACATAATCAATGTCCAACAAAAGTACGACACATGATGGTCAACGTAAACAATTAACAGCTAACGTCCAAATTTAGGGTTGGGGACTAAAATTACCATATTGCAAAAAAAAAAAACGTGGGACTCAATTGGTCAATTAAATTACAAGGGGACCAACTTCGTGAGCTGAGATAAATAGGGAGACCAAATTTGCAATTAGGTTTATATTTTTGTTAGAGTCTAATGACTATACACCGTAAATGTAAATTTTTTTACACTATCAATCAATTAGAAATCATCATTAGTATGATTTTTAAGATAGTTATTATAAAAGTCAACAAATTTATCATATATGATAATTTGTGATTAATTAGAAGACAATATATATCTTTTTTATTAAAAAGGTTTGAATGCGAACCTGACCTGACCTAGAAGGGGCAAGAGATTTGAGGGAAATCAAACAAAGGAAGACAAATATAGGACCTTTCCAATACACTTGTAAAATCGAAAGTTTCATTCCCACAATGACCAAGTAATTTTTGCTAACCATACATCTGTCCTACATATGTTGTCCTTTTTTTCTCTTTAATCATCCCCCAATGTTGAAGATAGTGATTCAAAATACTCGAAAGATCAACATTATAGAATGCATGCTAAAGCCGATATGGAATTTTGCTATTAAGCCATACAAAAGTAAAGAAGTTTCTAATTGATCAAGATAAGTAAAAACACAAGACTGATCATAAAGAGATGCAATTATGTTTCTCTTTATTAGCCTAGTATAGTATAGGAATGTGTTCATCACTATTTCACTACTATAAAAAGTACATTTAACATCGTCACTTTAACATCAGTTTTGAGAAAAATCGAGGTTAAGGTTAACACGGTGGCATAATTGTAATTAATATGTAGTTGCTAACATCGGTTTTTTACAAAACCGATATTAATTAGCTTACGTTAACATCGTCTTTTCAAATACCGATGTTAACATTAAATTGGTAACATCAGTTGTTCAAGAACCGATGTTAACATGAAACTGGTAACATCGGTTTTTGAATAACCGATGTTAACGTACTGACGTTAACATCGGTTATCTAAAAAACCGATGTTAACATAAGATAGGTTAACATCGGTTTCTTGTAGAAAACTGATGTTAATGTTAACATCATTTAGTTAACATCAGTTTTGTATTGATAATCGATGTTGTACTTACATTTTAAAATATTAGATTGCGAGCCCTATTTTGCTTGTGTTGTATTCTTCTCCGTCGAAGCTTCTTCTTCTTCGCAATTGTTTGTCTCCACCAAAGGTACATCACACCTGTTCTTCTTTGCAACTGTTATTCTTCTTCTTTGCAACTATTCTTCTTCTTCACAACTGCTTGTGTTGTACCTAGTCGCGCTATATTTTAAAATGTTTGTCTCTGCAACCTAATCACGACTGTTGTTCTCCATCGAAGGTTATTCTTTGCGCTCTGTTGTTCTCCATCGAAGGTTCTTGTTCGCGCTTTGTTTTTCTCCATCGAAGGTACGTTTCGCGACTCTTTGTTGTCTTTACCATGTTGTATTGAGTAGCATGTGATTTTGGGGAACTGGTGCTCACTACAATTATTTTTCAATATTTCTGGTGCAAGGGTTTGGTTTGTGAAAGTAGTGGTGACTGCAAGGTCTGTTTGGGGTGCTGAGTTTCCAGTCTGTTTAGACAACTCACAGGGTTTCACAGCAAGGTAATTCTGCATTTTCTTGAATAGGAAAACAAAATTGTTGGACAAGTGGCCTCAGAAATTTTAAGAAGAGGGGGGAGTTGAATTAAGATTTTGTTGACTATTCCTAATTGAAAATTCCCCTTTCTTAGATATTTCCTAGATTCAATCATTTCTTTAATTATAAGTTACTTGAATAGTAAATAAGGAGAAATAACTTTAAAGAAATATGAACACAACAGAAAGTAAAAGAGATTAAGGGAAGAGAGAATGCAAAACCGGGTTTATACTGGTTCAGCCACAACTCGTGCCTACGTCCAGTCCTCAAGCAAATTCCACTTGAGCGTTTCCACTAATCTTGTAAAATCCCTTAACAAGCAATGAACCACAAAGGACTTCCCTCCTTTGTGTTCAATGTTTACACCAAGAGGCAATCCCACCTCTTGCAATGAACCCCAAAGGATGTTACTCCTTTGTGTTCAGTGATTACACCAAGAAGAAAATTCCACTTCTTGCAATGAACCCCAAAGGACGTTACTCCTTTGTGTCCAGTGATTACACCAAGAAGCAAATTTCACTTCTTGCAATGAACCCCAAAAGACGTTACTCCTTTGTGTCTAGTGATTCAACCAAGTAGACCGTCTCTTGAAAACTTTTACAACCAAGAGTAGGTCTCTTGAAAAGCTTTTTGTAAGAATGGAGGAGAGGAAGAAAATAGAATAGCACAAGTTTTTGCCCAATGAACTTTTCTTGACAAAGCAAGTGTTGAACAAAAACTCTTAGAAAGATGTTCAAAATAATTCTATTTGAAATTTGTGTCATGGTCACATATTTATAGTCATTTGATGGCTCTTGAAGAAACCATGTTAAAAGTTGTGACTCTTGGCAATTTCTTCAAAACCAGTCATCGGTAATCAATTACCATAATGGTTTAATCGATTACACAGTTTATATTTTATCAAAAGTTGTGACTCTTCATGTTGAGGTTTGAAATCCAACGTTCAAAAACCACTGATAATCGATTACAAATATTGTGTAATCGATTGCACTATTTTGAAAATATTTTTGAACGTTACAAGACAATGGTAATCGATTACCATTACATGCCCATGGTAATCGATTACTACTTTGTAAATCAGTTATAAAATATTTTGGGCTTCTGGTAATCGATTACTACCTTATGGTAATCGATTACCAGAGAGTAAAAACTCTAGTAAAAGATATTTCTTGAAAAATTCTCTTGGACAATTTTGTGCTGTTCAATATTTTCTTTGAAAAATTATTTTTAACTTACTTTGATGCTTTTCTTGAGGCTCTTGCATATCTTGAGTCTTCTCTTCAATTTTCACTTGAATCTTCTTGATTCTTTAATCTTGTTTGAATGAATCTTTAATAATCTTTGGTATCATCAAAATAATCTTGGAAGCTTTGCTTCTACAAAAATTAAATGTGATATTCTGGTATATATTTTTCATATGAATATCTTGTGCCCAATTTATACCTCAATGTTGGTATTTGTCAGGTCATTGTCTTTCTATTGACCATCAGTTCAGTGATAGTTTAATTCCCAAAACTACACTATACCAACAGTGATTTCTTTTTCCATTGATGATAATTTCAATGGTGACTTAATGTTGTTTTGGACTCACGTAATTGTTGGATTTAATTTCCAAGTTTATCAAGTGTCCTAAATTATATTCTTATTTGAAGCTTCCAAATGCTATTCTTAAACTTGGAGAAGCTCTAATCTTGTGTAAGATTGCTTGTGAAGATTATTGTTGATTCTGGTAAAATGATTAGATTCAATTAGGAGTTATTGTAATTTATTCTGATTTAGGAACTATTGTAGCATTTCTGGGATTCTAATTCTTTCCTTATTTAGCTAGTGTGTTATTTATTTTCTTAAGTGCATTATAGACAGATTCTATCCACATTTTTAGGTACCAAAGTTGGGTCCTAAAATCATTTCTTAAGATACCCAAACTTGTCTATGTTGTAGATTAGATCCCTAGTACCTAATGCAAATTTGCAATGGAAATCAGTGAATTCCATCCCTTGTTCTTCGATGAATGAATTCCATCCTTTAGCTTGTTAGGAAATTTATGCTGAGCCTCTTTCCCGGGAAGTCTTTTCTTCCTTGGTATATTATATTCTAATAAATTCTTCAGGTTCATGATCATGCTAGCTATCTTACTGTCTTATCTTTCTAGCAGTCTTGATCTCTTTTGTACTTTTTCCATCCATTTAGTTGTTTTTCTATCTATGCTTTATTGAGCTTGCCTTATATTTTTGTTATTTGTTTATTTGCAATAAGCTTAAAGCTTGAGGGAATAATATTTCATAATATCATTGTAAGCATTTGTTTATTTAGCTTACTTGGGCAGTTTTCCTCCTAGCTCAAGTATCTTAGTCTAATGTATCTGAAAGTGCCTGTTCATGATAGAAAAGTTTAGGTTGTTGGTTGTCATGACTTTTTTCTGACTTTCCTCTTTTTGCAACACCATCTTAATACTTACGATGGATAACCATCTTTTCTGACTTTTCTGAATTGCATAACCATCTTTGTCACCTTTGTGCCCACCTGGAGAAGTGACGTTACATAAGTTCATAGATACAACATCTCAAATGGAAGCAACAAATAAAAATTAACTAGACAGAAAAGAAAAATAGTCACATTACTCATTGAATGTAGAAATTGTAGATCATAAAATCTCAGCTACCAAAAATGCGGATTCCTAGTAATTAAACTAATTTACAATACTGCTTGAAGATGATGCATAAGTGAATCATCAGATGTCTAAACAAAATAAATGTGGTTGAGCTCGACCACTAATTTACAATTTAAAGAATTTAATTAGAACAGCTGACAGTGCAAATGTATTTGACAATATCATCCAACTATAAATTGTCATATGTATCAAAAGATTATTGATTTTTCTAATAATTACTTTAAAAGTGACATCTAAGGTCATCTCTATTTGGTTACAATGTGAAAATCTTTACTGTAACAATGCATGAAAGCAACACTCTAATTTAAAACTATTTGACCTCAATTTAAGGAAACCCATTCTGTTTGGATTTCTTTACGTACCCATTTTAGCACCTTCTTCCTAGCTTCTTTTTTAGGCTTTCTTGGTTCCTTTCAGTTCTCCATTCTCGGAAATTCAAGCAAAAAGGTTTGTTTCCTTTTCACCATTAATTTGAGTTATACAATAGTAAAATTGTAAAAAGCTGAAGGGAGCAATAAATAATAAAAGTTTTGAAACAAATTAGTCTTAAAGTTTGTTTATGTTATAAACTTGAATTGGTCAGATTTCAGTTTTACATTATTTCATTATTACACCACCCTAATAAATTAAAAGCATTATAAATGTTTCCTAAGCAGGTTGATCGTGATTATCAAGCTTGGGCCTTTGGAGATACCTCAAGGCAGCCCTTAAATAAAGAATGAATAAATTATACTAGTTAATTCTAAGATTTTGTGAAATTACTTTTTTGTTTTAATTGTTTTTAAGATGGCATCCATCAATACCAATAAAGGGCCTGCAAATTTGTTGAAAAGTTATTTTTCACCCATCAAGACAAACATGTAATCTTTCGAATCTTGGTTGCAGAGTAGGACTTGGTCTCTCAACTGTTATTACACATTTATTTCCCTTACTTGCTTTTTTCAACTCTTCACCATAATCCCTCAACATTGTATTTTTTTTACAGCATCCCCTTCCACAAAGGCCAATGCAATTTGTGCCCTATAAGTTGTGGCTGATGTAATACTAGTTGCAAACCTGCTCCTAATATCATCAACTTCCTTCACTGTCATACTAGAATTCAACTTCAACTTGTCTAGCATTTGCATTGCTACCCATTTGGACTTAGCATTCTTCTTGTTACCAAAGACTCTCGGGCATTTATGTCCTTCAAATAAAGTATTAATGCTATATGTTTCAACTCTACCATCTTTGTTGCACAAACATAAAAAACCCACATTTTTGTGTGCAAACAACCCTAACTCTTTTCTTATCATTCCAAATGAATGTCACCTTTTTACCATTTAACATCGAATATTCCATGATAGCCTCCTTGAATTGAGTCAGTGAACTGAATTCCATGTCAATCTTAAACTGAAAATCATTGCACATTTCATGTGCTCTAAAGTTAACAATTTTTTAGGCTTTATGTTGTTATTGCAATCTGAATCATTCCCACTATCCAACTCCTCAGACATATAGTCAACATCAATATCATCTCCTACATCATCCATATTTGGAATATCAGATGCAAAATTCTGCCCCCATAGTATATTATTGTCAACATTGCCCAAATTAGTTAAAGACTCACTTTCGAGACCATCCACATACTCGTGACTATGTTGTTAGTTGTATTTCAGAATATTAGATGTAAGTTTGGTAGTTTGTTTAGTTAGTTGAGTGTAATAAGGCAGTGATTGAGACTGAACTTGAGCTGTATAAATAGTCTCTATGTAATTCAATTCTATAATGCAATTCATCTCATTTTAGTATATGCCTTTTCCTGGTTTTCTCTCTTTCTCCCCAACATATGTTCCGTTGAACTTGGACAAAATGCTTCATCATCAGTTTGAGAATCTTCACCCATCCATGAGTTTCAACATCTTCATCCCCTCCATTACTTTCAGAATATATCTTCAGCCCATCCATCAATCTCACTCTCTACCTCTAAAGCTACTATTAATTCCTTAGTATTAAATGGGAGATCATTGTCATTAGAAAACTCATTAGTTAAGGCATAGTTGCATAACTCCAATGTATCATTGTCATTAGAAAACTCATTTATCCCTTCTTCAAAACTAGCATCTTTTTGCTTCCACCACAACCTATAGTTGCTACAATTGTATCCCAACTCTTTCAAAAGTTCAAGTCCTTCGAAATATGACTAAGTATCAATGTCTTGCATTTTCTTATATGGATCAACATCTTGTTTCTTATATTCCAAAATTTTGTCTTTCTCAAAGGAGCCCCCATGTTGTATAACCAAAGTAAATGACATGTCCTTGCAACAGACAAACAAAAACTACATACAAAAATAGTAAATTAATTATTTAATATATTTTATTAAAAAATAATTTGTTATTAAATTTAAAATTTCTAAATCAACTTGCACATGTTTTTACTGTGAAACAGGGGACAACTCATTCCAGCAAACAAAAATAACACCCATCGATGCAAATGCTTTCCCTTTCATTACCAAAAGGGTACAGAATCGAATGACTTTCTTTTAGGAAAACTTTCTTTATTTTTTTTACCCTACCCACATCCTTTTACTATGAAACCAGTCACATTTTACATTCACCAACCACAACAACACAAAAACTCTACGCACGCCAATCACACAGAATAAACATTTAAAACACACACAAACCACAACATCACACAAACATGACGCACGCCTCAACTAGGTTTGAAAACGAAACACCCACCTCAATGCAGAATCGAGTTGTCACCTTCTGCTCCCTTGGGTCCACCGAAGTTCCGTTCCACTCAATCAGTACTATGAAGATGAATATTTGTTGCTGTCAAGGTTGAGCGCTAGGGTTTCATGCTTATGTTCAACGTTTCATGGAGAATGAGGAAAGAGGGATGAGTGTATTTCCAACACTCAATCTGTCTCTTTTCAAAAAGATAATTAAAATTAAAATTTTCAAATAAAAAATCATTAAATTTATTTTATAAAGAAAATAAAAATTAATCTCTTAATTTCAGAAAAATCACATCAATTAAAATAACATGTTTCAACCATTGATTCGCCAAGTGCACACAGACTACCACTTAACGGAGGTAGTAAGCAGTGGGGATGAAAAAATGGAAGAAAATATTATTGGGAAACCAAGACCAATTAACAAATACTTGAAGGACTAAACACAAAAATACAGGATAATTGAGGAGGGACAAAAAATATTAACATTCTCTATCCAAAAACACTACCTAAGTTTTAATCAATATTTGAAAACCAATTAATGAGCTGTTGTTGACGTTTTTAGTTTTTTGTTGTGTGCTTAATTGCACTGCCGCAAATTTAGGTATTTGCTTATAACACTTTACCCTTTTTTTAGACTGTGATGTAGATACTTGGACTTGCGGCCCCACACTGCCTGTCTGCCTCCAATTGTTTATCGTGAGATAGCCATGTATGCAAATTGTCAACACGAGCTTTCTATACATTCCCTTTGGCCATTTGTCTTAGATCACTTCCATGGAAATGATGGACAAGATATCTGAGTTTCAATTTGCGGGGCCTAATTATTAAATTAATTCATGTCCTCCTATGGTGAATATTGATGGCTAAGAACGTATATATGATCATATGATAACCATGCATTGGGAATATTCTTTTCTAAATAAACTATGAATCATATCATTTGATTATTCTTTTATTATTATTTATTTTTAACAAAATTTAGCACTTATAATATTTGTAGTATTTAAATATGATTTAATGGTTAGATCGATAAAAATTATATTTTATATGAAATTATAAAATGATGTAATAGTTACTTAAATTACACTAGTGTAATTTGATCTCTTCTCATATATATATATATATATATATATATATATATATTCTATTGGACATTTAGTCATTCACACAAATATATCTTTTCTAAAAAAATACATTTTTCTATATGTATACAAATATCATATACGATTTTTATGTTCTTTTCAAATGTACTTTTTTTAAAAAATAATAATAAATGATGAGTTCATTTGACCTTGTTTTTAACTGAAGGTTGGCCTCTTGAAGTTGTTCTTGTATTTATGAAAACCATCATGTGTGTATGCATGTGAGGAGGGAAAAACAAAGTACAAATAATTATATTGCATATAATCCTACCTTTTCATTCTATATGGATTATTTGGTACTTGATTTTTTTTTTCACCAAAGGTATCACTCAACTAATTGTGGGAGGCTAGTTAATTCCTTTCGAGGCATAAAAACCTCTAAGGAATGCCTTCGACTCATAACAATCGAATTAGTTCACATGCAAGAAAAATAAAATAAATTAACCTTTAGACATTCCATTTTTGAAACTAGTAATTTTAATGTTATTTAACACACAAAACTTTTATGTGTCTATTATTATGAATGTGAACTACCTAACATAAATAAACTTTTAAATTTTATTAACCAAACAAATATGACTTTGTACTATGGTTAGTTCAACCCCCATCAATAATTTCTAAAGAATGTAGAATTCTTGTTATACGTTCATTTCAAGTAATTAATTCAAGTGGGTTATAATTACTTCTCCAAAAATAAAGTTTGTTTCACTCATGTGATGAACTCGAATTCTTAATAACATGTTTAAAAGATTCAACTATCTACTAATTATGCTAAGCCTTGTGATTATTATTTAGTAGTTGATGAATAATATATGTCACTTTATTTCCTAAAATTAAATTCCCTTTTTTTTCCTAAAAATAAAAATTTACTTTCTTTTTCTAAATAAACAAAAAATATAACAAACATAACTCATGTTTTTAAGGGAAAATAAATAATTAAAATGTCACTTTATTTTATCACACTGAATTAAAGGTTATCGCCTTCATGACGGGAGTGTGGGGTACTAACACATTCTCCGTGCGTAAACGAGTCCCGAATCCTTTTTCGCAAACTATAAATCATTCCTTATCCTTTTTTGTTTTCCCAACATTTTCCTTAAATAAACGTTGGTGGCGACTCCCCCAACTTTCCCTTTTGGAAGACCTCTTTTTATCTTTTATATCATCATCCCATCGTGGCAACAGATGGTGACTCCACTCGGGAGAAATTAGAGAGTTAAGCCATTTAATCGAGTGTGCAATTTTATCGTGAATTTTTTCTTTATTTATTTTTCTTTTTTCTTTTATCATTTTGTTGTGCTCCCGTTTGTTGTCGTTTCATTCTACTATGGTTCTTTTCATGATTTTGCTTTGATCTTATTTCTTTTATTCTTTGTTTTACTTATGCTTGTATATATCCTTTGCTACGTTGTTACTTCTTTGTGTCTTCTTATCACTTTCGTAGTTAGAAGTAACTTGTGCCATTGAATCCTAGGGTAGACGACATGTGCTATATTTGTTGTATCTGCCTTGGAATTTTCTGGTCGTTTTGCAGGTGGGGTTGGGTAGTTTTTAGGTTTCTTCGTTCACATACGTCACCTATAATTTTTTAACACACTTTGAGAATTAGGCCTTATGCCCGGGTCCATGTGAGCCATAGGTAGTGAAGGTCAATCTGTGGTCATGTTGGGTCTCTAACTTGCTTAATGACAGTGAAACCTCATCTATAGCTTTTTTTCTTTTTGGGATGCATTGTCTTCGGTAGTCCCTATCACTGCAGTGTTGTTACTCAAGAGGAAGATATCTTTTGAGGCCAATGAGGTTACATGAAACTACCCTTGGAAGTTGTCACTGGATAGTGAAATTTTAGACCCTTTTCGCTAGGTTCCTGATTTAAGGACACAGAGCAGACTCACCCCACCTTGTTTCCTTGATCACATCATGTGTCTCTTCATGGCATTGTGATGGACATAACATTTTCGTATTCATCATTTATCATATTCATTCACTGCATTCGCATAAGTCATTGCACTTTCATACATATCCATTTAGCATGATTTTTAGACAATCATTATACATTCTATCATCATCATTCACATGCTATGTTCACTCATGTATGATCCTAACATATATTTGCTCATGCCCTGCATTCTCCTCTGTATCTCCAAAGCCACAATGAAGCGTGAAAGCTTGCACTACATTATTGGTTACTTGAGTTGGGTACTATGGTGATAGCTATAAACAAATTATAGGGGGTTATAAACTCCTTTTTCCTAAAAAACATAAAAAAAATCATGTGAACATGGTACCCCAACACGTGGTCTTTCGAGCGTCTCGTGTCAATCTCATAAATATATATGTCATGCATCGCATAAGTATATCCTGCTCATTCATCATATCTCCTCTATGATAGATTGTTAAAGTATTGACGATCAAAATTTCTATTCTTTGGAACACGGGGTCGAACCAAGTGCAGTCTTTTAAGAATAGAAATTTTGATCGTCAATTTTAAGAAAAATGTTTTACCAAGTCAAGGTCAAAAGTTTGGAAGTAGCCAGCTTGCAAAACTTGGGGCAGCGAATGAAGCTAATGACTTGGGTAATCAAGAGCTGTTGATGTGCCTGAGTTGTATTTCCAATTGTATTTTGACCTTGACATGATGTGATTCTTTTTAATGAAAATTTGAGTTGATTCGATCCTATGTTCTATTGAACTTTCTGTGTAAAACTCACAATACTTCAGTAACTTATCATTTACATAAATTCATGCACATTTGTTTTGTTGCATTGTTACTCATTGCTCATTACATTTTTTCCTTTAAAAGTAATCATTGTGCTAAGAAAGAAAAATTGCACTTTACGACACCCATATCGGCAGCATGCCAAGACTAAGATAATGAGTGACAAAAGAAGATGAAGATCATGAAGGGGTAGATGACAACAATGATGGAAGCAATGATGACCATGAACAATATCATGAAGGAGTTGTCTGAGGATTTCAAGATCCAACACCATGATTTGACACCTCATCATCCCAAGATGAACGGTGCAGTTGAGGCCACCAATAAGAATATCAAGAAGATCATTCAAAAGATGACAGTGACATATAGAAACTGGCACAAAATGTTGTTGTTTACATTGCACGATTAGCGAACTTTTGTGGGCACTTCTACTGGGGCAATCCTATTTTCATTGGAGTATGGGATGGAAGCTGACTTCTCCTTCAAAGTAGAGATTCCTTCTTTGAGGGTTTTGTTGGAAGCAGAGTTAGAGGAAGTGGAATGGGCCTAGGCATGTTTTGACCAGTTGAATCCTATTCAAGGAAATAGATTGGATGCTATGAGTCATGGGGAGTAAAGAAGAGTGAAGAACGTTTTTAACAAAAGGGCGCATTCACATAAATTCAATGAGGATGACCTTGTTTTGAAGGTGTCACATGTTCAAAAAGATCTCCGAGGGAAATTGGCCCCAAACTATGAAGGACCTTTTATGGTGAAGAAGGCTTTCTTGGATGGAACATTGACACTCACAAACATGGATGGTGAAGAGCTGCCTTTGCCTGTGAATTCTGATGACGTCGAGCAATACTATGCATGATGCTTGGGGCAGTTTGAAGGTTCGCTGCTGGACATTCCATTAGGATTTTCATGTTGATGCTATCGCAATGCTAATAATATGGATGAATTTACTGCCATCATCTTTCATTCTCTCACGATTTAACTTTCACTAGAATATGCATGTATGCCGCTGGTTTGTTTGCACATGTGACCTGTGCTCTAGAGTTGATCTCCAAGTCTGCCCAATTAGAAATTGTACATTCTACACGTTTGGTGGGGGTGTCATAAGTAATGAGTAAAACTAAATGAACATTTGATTGACTGTGTTTCAAATTAATAAATACTAAATACAAACATGCATGCAACCTCATCTTATCTTTCTTAAAAGTTTTGTGAAGAGTGAAAGTCATTTAGTTTAATCTATCAATGATTTTTTTTTTTAATATTTCTCGTCCCTTGAAAATTCTCTTTCAAGAACTTGCACATTTTTTCATTTCTTTTTTCCTTCATTTCTTCTTACTACAAATGCGTGACAAACATTTGTAGTAGATACCTCTAAACCCCATGCACCATGCACAAGCTTCAAGTGAACCTAAGGCTAAATAAGAAGTTCTCACTCGGTAGGTTAAAAACCCGAAAAGAGAAGCCTACGCAAAAGTTAGGGTATATATATAAGAAAAAAAATAACCAAAAAAAAAAAGAAGAAAACAATCAAGAGTGTGTCTATTAGAGGTTTTATCCCAAAATTCAAATTGTAAGAGTTTCCAGTCAAGATTTGAAATGACACATGGTTGTGTTTCTTCATCCTAAACACTTATTTATCCCTTGCTACCCACTCCGAGCCAAAGTATAATTTTTTTAAGTATAAACAAAAAAAAACAAAAACAAAAAAATCAAAGTAGGAACCATCGCCAAACTAGCATGAGGTTTGCTAAGCTTTAGGCTAGGCCCCAATGATGTTAAAAAGAATCCGCCAAAGGCGAGTGAAGCAAAAAAGAGACAAAAGTTCTCTAAATTTCACAAGGCACAAAAGTGCAATGATGGTCAATGTATAAGACAAATGAAGTAGAGTCCAGCCTGAAAAGTTGAAATGAATAAAAGTGTGACCAAAGCGCTCAAGGTTCTTACTCTATGTAACCATTAAACACTCTTTGAGCCTTTCTGACCTTTTCTTTCGTAGTCCTCTTAACCCCTGGCCATGTTACAAGCCCAATAAAGCCCGTGTGGATCAAGGAAGGACTAATTTTGCTTTTGAGTTTGGATTCTAGAATGGAAAATGCATACACTTGTGATTGTAAAAAAAAAAGAAAAAAAGAATCATGAGGTTCACACTTGCACATTTGAGAAGAAAATTCATTCAACCAAGATCTCGCAGAAGATGCCTAAAGGCAATTGTGATAGTGGGGTACATTTGATGTCAGTCGCTCACACAAAGTCCCTGGGGTTCCTTTCGAATCCAAGGGCAGCCTTTGTTACATAAATTCTTTCAGGATCAGCCCATATTATCAAGCTTCAACGGGATCGATGGACCCATGGCATCCCTCTATGATCTTAAATCAAGAAAGTTTCACTTTATCATATACCAAAGTGTAACAATCCATGGCTATTCATCAATGGTTCATGCGGTTGGTCCCGAAGCCTTATATTTCCTTGTTGTGCAAAGCAATCGAAGTTTTAAACAAAAAGAAATGGATGAACCCTGCAATCAATATTTCAGTTGATTGATTAAATGTCAAATGGCTCCCTGCCATTATCCAAAATTGCCAAGCAGTTGAATCAAACAAAAGATAGGATGAGGTTGCATGAATCGACACATACTTTAGAAAGAGACAGTCAATTTGTGTTTAAAAAAAGAAACAAAAAAAAAGGAATTCCATGAGCATTGTGCAGTTTTCATGACTAAAAACCTTTTGCATTGCATTGTTGGGTATAGAGCCTGCATTGACAGTGAAGTTCGCATGCCTCTTTTCATTCATCATAATGCATTCCAAAACTCGTATGCTTCAAACCAAGCTTTAATAGTATAGTCTTCTTTACATATGCCAGTTTCCGAGATTCAGTGTTTTCCCTTTTGAGTTTGGGATGAATGACCCTTTTAGAGAGTCAACCTCTCACCTTCTTACAAGTTGGAGCCTTTGTGTACCAGTACCCGTTGGAATGTTCATAGGTTTCAATTTCCTCTGTCTTTATCTTCCTAGGACTCAACGTCCTTTGATTTCTATTTCATAAGACTTAATGTCTTCAACTTTATGTTTCATAAGACTCAACATTCTCTATTTTTATGTTTCATAGGACTCAACTTCCTCTACTTTTAAATTCATAGGACTCAAAGTCCTCTATTTTTAATTTCATAGGACTCAACGTCCTCCTTTTTAGTTTCATAGGACTCAATGTCCTCTATTTTTACTTTCATAGGACTCAACGTCCTTCATTTTAGTTTCATAGGACTCCACGTCCTCCGTTTTTAGTTTCATAGGACTCAACGTCCTTCTTTTTACTTTCGTATGACTCAACGTCCTCCTTTTTAGTTTCATAGAATGCAAAGTCCTTTGTTTTTAATTTCATAGGACTCAACATCCTTCATTTTTACTTTCATAGGACTCAACGTTCTCCTTTTTAGTTTTGTAGTGCTCAACATCCTCCTTTCTAGTTTCATAGGACTCAACATCCTCCTTTTTAGTTTCATATGGTTAAACATCCACCGTTTTTAGTTTCATAGGACTCAACGTCCTCTTTTTTTAGTTTCAAATGACTCAACATCCTCCTTTTTAGTTTCATAGGACTCAACGTCCTCCATTTTTAGTTTGTAGGACTCAATGTCGTCCATTTTTAGTTTCATAGGACTCAACATCCTCTTTCTTTTAATTTCATAGGACTCAACATCCTTTGTCTTTAGTTTCATAGGACTCAATGTCCTCTATTTTAGTTTCATAGGACTAAATGTCCTCTATTTTTAATTTTATAGGACTCAATGTCCTTTGCTTTTACGTTTCAAAGATTCAAAGTCCTTAGTTATGATCTTCCCAAAGATTCTTCGTTCTCATGTTTTGATCTTTCGCAGGATCACCCGAACAAAATTAGTGTCATCGCCTTTACTTATTTTTTATTTTCAATAAAAGACAAGTAAATAAGGGCAATTGTCAAACCCTAATTTTCTCCAAACAAAATTTTAAAAAAGACGAAAAAACAAAAAAAATGAAAAATAAGAAAATAAAAAAATAAAAAAAGGAAAAGAAAGAAAACTGAAAAAAGAAAGTAAAAAAAGAGAGAAAAAAGAGGAAAAAGAAAGACAATAGAAAAAGAAAAAAAGGAAAAGAAAGAAAATTAGGGGAAAAAAGGAAAGGAAGAACAAAAAATAAAATAGGAAAAAATAATAATAATTAGGGAAAGAATTATAAATGACGGAAGGAGAAAAAACACTATAAAAGGAGGAGATATGAACACAATTACAGATAAGAAAAAAATTACACAGAAACACATAGAGAAGACGGAGAAAATAAGACGAATAGGCACGAATCTCAAGGAAGTGAAAGAAGCTTATTGCATCGTGTCGTTTGACACTATAGTCAGGAGGAAAGGGGGAGAGACCTCTAGTATCCTTTTATTCCTTTCATCTCATTTCTTTATTTATTTCTCTTTTCTTTTTTCTTTCTTTCACTCTTCCTTTCCTCCCTTCTCCTTTTTCTTTTGGTCCTCTGCTTGATTCGTTTCAACTCGTCGGCAAATCCTTGGCCACTGGTGAGAGTCTTAGAATTTTTTTTTGTAAATATTTGTTGTCCATCTTTTTTTTATAATAAAAAGCAATAATAAAATGCAAGAAAAAACAAAATAAAATTGCTATTAACACCACCTTTTTCACATATATAGTTTTCTTCTTTCACTTTGGGCCTGACCCATTTTTTTCAAAAAAACTAATTGTACAAAAAATAAATACCACTAGTCACACTACCATTTATATGCACACCCCCACTCCTTTCAGGCATAGCCCAAGTTAAGTAAAAAACTGCTACTTACACTCACCATTTTCCTGTTTCACTCTATTATTCTTTTTTTTATATATTTATCATTGTCTGGTTAGTATGTAGTATATTGTAAATATTTTGTCACTTATTTATTTTCCCCATGTTTTAAAATTTTTTTTCCGTAACATACAACCAAAGCAAAAAATTTACCAAAACATACATCTCCCCCCAATATTTACACAAACATACATAAACATTATTCATAGTGTAAATTCGGGTTGTGATTTTGTAATTTTTTTTTTTTTGCAAGACCAGTTGAGAATTTGGGTCCCCCCAACGAATTCTCAATGTTGGTTTTCTTTTAATTTAAAAATTTTTAATTTTTAAAAAATATTTTGTAAAAATATGAATAAAGGAAATTAATAATATTAGAGAATATTATGATATAATTTTTTAGTTACGATGTAGGTATTTAAATAAATTGTAAGTTTAAGATATTTGAACATGTTGTGAATTATTGTAAAGCTAAATTGATGTCTCATTGGCGGTTTTGTTTTGTTATTTACGTTAATTAAAAAAATAAGAAAATTAATTAGTAGTATTAAAATAAATTAAAAAATACAGTGAATAAATTATTACTACATCCACTTTATATAATACACATAAATTTAAACAATATGGTGACTAAGATAAGAGATGAGAATAACGAAACATACTAAAAAATACAATTGCAACGCGAATATGACGAAACTAATGATAGATTGAAAGATATTGTGCAAGAGACATGTCTTCTTCCATTTGAGTTACTGGTTTGCTAAAAATAGCTAAAATTTCTATTGGGTAGAATCGTTTCCAGTAGTTGGATACTACTAACAACTTTAACACGTCTTCATCATTTTTCAACTTTCTTATTTCATATTCGATTAATTTTTCTAAATATTTAGCATGACCTAGCTGTCGAAAGAACAATCGTCTAACCACCTGTGATTCGTGAATTCTGTAAGGGGGAACCCTAGAGGTGCAACTTGCTTGGTGATATCCTTGAGTTTCTCGATTCTACATCTCGAAGGAGTGTCAAATCTTATTGGGTTTGTTCCAATGAAGGAGTAACCCAAAAACCTGCCTTGGCGTGGTATGTTCTACTTCCCATTGTAATACAACATTGCATCATGAGTAGTAGTAATAGTGGATTGAGGTAGGTTGAGTATATCATCCGGTGTTCTATTTCTGGTACATAATAATTCTATAGGGCCATCACACGAGTATTGCTCATTGCACATTAACATTGTGTAAACATCATCATCATTTTTCAATTGTAGAGATTGAAAAAAATATTGCTGACATGCATCTATGAATAACTGTCGATAGTAGATTTCATCCACTAATTGATCATTAATTAGCTGAAGGGTGTTGTACATTCTACTCGAGTGTCTCAAAAGAATAATCTGAGCTGAATGAAATTAATGACCACCTTATCTTAGGTTGTAGGAGAGTATAGGTCAAGACAAATTTACCCCTAATTTGGGGAGGAGGATTTTTGGTTTTGGGTGAAAAATTGTGTTCCAAGAACATCACCAACAACACACACTCAAATGTAAAGTGTGATAAGTTGCCATAGTACCAGTTCAGTTTTTGTTTCTATAGAGAAAAAAAAACTTGTGTTCGAATAAAGAGCTGATAGCAACTAAGTTCCAAATAAATTTTGTGTGATGTTAGGAATAGAAGGCAGGAAAGTTGGGGGCTGTGAAATATAAGTCATGGGTTATCAGGTAGGTGCTCTCTTAGAATCTAATTTTGTTTCCAAAGAAAAATCATGATTTCATTGTTAGCCCAACCACGTTACAAGCCTAAAAAGCCCTTAGTGATCCACAATATGTATGTATGATTGTCTTAACTGAGAAATATTTTTTGCCAAGACACTTGTGCGTTGAGGGAAACACTAGCCTTGTGAGAAATGAAGTGTTGTTATTCTGCCTTTATGAAGTTTTATTTGCTAACCTCTTTCATCTCCATGTGCATTCCTTTATACTTCTACCACAAGAGCAAGACAAATGCAAGCTCAGGATCAGTCATTGAAAGGTTTGAAAGGATTCGCAGTTACATGTGTTGGTATACTCAGAACTTGTCTTTTGCTTGAGGACAAACAAATGCTTTAATTTGGGGGAGTTGATAATTGTGAAATCTGAATTAATTTGACAGTCAATTTTGGCTAATTGATTAGAATTTCTTCACTTTACTATCTTTTTTAATGAAAAAATTAACATCTTTGCAATTTTTTATTAGCAGAAGTCAAAAGAAGAAGATTTCAAGTGCTTTAGAGGAAAATTGATGCAAAAACTGAAGAAAAAACCTTGAAGAAGAATTGGACAACTCGCTCAACGCATAATCCAGGCTTAGCGCGCACTCTCGCATAGCGGGCAAGTTCAGGCTTAGTGCGCAGTCTCGCTCAGCGTGCAATCCAGGCTTAGCACAAAGAAAGCCCACGAGGAAGTCCAAAGGCGCACTTAGCGCAAAAACCCACGCTAAGCGCGTAGTCAGCGTGAAAAGTAAGCTACCTTAGGCCTATAAAAGGAGTAGGAAGTAGAAGGAAAAGACACACCGAGTCTCAGAGCTCTCCAAAGCCTGAGCCTATCCCTTAGGAAAACCCTCCTTCTTAGTCATTCCTCCCTTTCTCTCTTCTAGTCATCCTACTCATTCTTCCATCCACATTAGCCCTTGAACTGTAAAGCCTCTCATGGCTATAAGAGGCTAAACCCCATTGTTGGGAGCCTGGCAGGCCAAATTCTTGTAATGTAATTCTTTTCCACTATCTATTTAATGCAATCTTGTTTCTATTCTTCTTCTTTGTGCTTTTTTGGTATTATGAACTGATCATCCATATAATGTTTAGAGGGTAATACATTAAAAATGATTATTATCTAAAGAACTGGGGAAGGGTATCGAAATAAATTCATTGCTAAAAATAGATTGACATTTGTTTTGACCAATTTTTGCATCTTAAATCTTAATGTGGTTTATTATTTTTATCTCTGCAAAGAAATTTGGGAGAAAGGAATAAATAAATTAGGCTCTTGGTGCGAAAAACCAAAGATAGAGCATCTTAGTAGATGTGGGTGGAAACAAGGATTTCATTAGATAGAGAAAATTATTAATATTGCATTACAAGTAGTTTTGGCATGCTAGGTCCCAACGTTATCACATTCTGATTTCATCTTTTTGCATTTTAATTGTTGTTTATTTTTATTGTTATCTCTTTCTTTTCCTTACTCCAAATTTCACACTTACATTTCTCTATCTCTTCTACTTCTTCTAATTGCTTAACAATTGTGTTTGCATCACTTAAGTACAACCAAAATCCCTATAGATTTGACACTTGGACTTCCATTTTAACTTTACTATTTGTGACAAATTAGTACACTTGTCAACGAGTTAACGATATCACCCTATACTTTCCATAGTTACATCAAAGTGTTAGTGAGCCAAAAAAAAATAATGCAAGAAAAATTAAAGGAACATGAACATAATGTAAGTCGAAAAGTTCAACATAAGTTAATTAGAGAATGATATTTTCATCATACAACAAATTTGACTACTTAAACCCCATAATGGTGTCTTGTTCCACATGGAGGGTGTCTCCTATTATGCCCTGTATTTAGACATGGGCGTTGATCTGGTATATCATGCAATGATAGATTATTCTCTTCAACATCTTGGCTAAACATCAAATTGAAACTTGGTGGAGTAAAGCACTTTGTTCTATAGGCTATGCATGTATTCAGGAGCTGATGCTGCTATGCCATAATTAGTTCCAAAAACATTGCTTAGGAAATCATCTGGTTGGACAATTGGTGGAGTATAGTCCATGTTCAAAGTAATAGGAAAAACGTAATCTGTCATGGGGGGAGAATTAGTGTGTGTGTGGTGGAAGGTAATCTGCCATGGAGGGAATTGGTGTGTATTCAAGATTACATTTTGGTTGCAGGATGTTTGTTGCCCTTGAGGATTGACCAATTTCAAAATTCACTGACGATCCACTTGGCGGTTGTATATTTTAAAAAAAATAATAGTATTACTTTGATACCATGCCATGTATTCCTTAGAATGCTTTGCATGCCCTATAATCGGCTATCCCTATAAAACCATTGATTGACGTTGTTGCCAATACCTTATCCACTTTGCATGTTTTTTAGCCCAATTTGTCTCAGTTTAACCTCGCACGTCGATTTTGTGAAGTTTGTCCTTGCTTTTTTGGGGGACCTGGTATGCCTTGTTGGAGGTGGAATTGAAGTTTAACTTTATCTACTTTTTGCCATTCTACTATCGAGAAAAAAATTCGAGGGGTGTTGGCTATCCATATGGAGGAGTCTAAGAAAGTTGTCAACTCCAAATCATCTAAAGGTAAAGATATGGATTCCACAAGAACTAAAATAATACAAAAGAATAATTAATTAATTATTAAAAACACAAAACTCAACATTATTTTTACGTAACTCATAGTTTATTTATTACCTGTTCAGTTGTCATATGGTCTAATCTCATTCTATAACCGATGAGATCTCCATTTGGTGTATCGGTAAAGCTTAATCCACCACCACTCCATCTAATAAATGAAAAATTATTAATTTAGTACATAATATCCTAATCATATAACAATGAATTTGAGATTCATATTACCTTGTAACCAATGGATAGGATAGTGTCCGAATAACTCTTGCTGCAATGAAGGGTATGCTATACCATGCCCAAGATTGCAACAATGGCGCACAGTCACCCATGGTTTTGGCATCAGGGTCAGTGGCCCTACACATTTCCCTGTATAGCGTTGCTAGACAAGAAGAGCCCCAACTATAGCACCTGACTCGTTCGAGATCAGCCAACACAGTGAGGTACATCAAATAAACCTGATTTCCCGTCTTGTCTGGCATTAAAACCCCACCAATTTATCACAAAATGTAATAAGCTCTACAATGTGCTTCTAATTGTTGTTGTGTTGGTTCCACGGGAAGCGGCAGCATATTATCTTGCAACCACTTAAGCTTAATGGCAGAGCCTACTAATGTTTCTTCCTTTGACATAACCACACTCAAATATTGTTCACACATTTCCTCCCAATCATAGTACGTTGCACCAGTGACTGGTTTATCGTCTACCCTTATGCCAAGTTGTAGTGCTACATCCTCCAGTGTAATTGTGCATTCTCCAACAGGAAGATGAAAAGTGTGAGTCTCTAGTCTCCATCGCTCAACAAGTGCAATCACTAGATGATGATCAATTTTGAAGTGGCATAATTTCGCAACTTCAGCAAACCCAATATGAGTAAGCAACGACTCAATTAAAGGATGACGATGGGGCATCAAATGACAATAGGAAATGATTATTGGTGGTTGTCCCTGTAAAACAAATGTTACATTGTTATAATTGTCACGATAATAAAAGGTTATAATATCATGTTTAGTACTTACCATGTTTTGTATCTTTAAAGCTCGGTGACAATCTTGTTTCCTTAACAATCTTGCTGCCTCCATTCTCCCTTTGCATAATCAAACGATTGAAAATTTACTTGTTGATATTAAAAAAGAGCAGGTGTGTGTAATAAGCGGTATGGAATAAGCTGTTTGAGATGGCTTTTATAGGTGTGAAAAAACTGTGCATGCCACTTCTCATGTTAGGAATCCTGCAGGGTTACTATACACGTCACTGTATGCGTCAATAATATTGTTCATGTCACTATGCACGTCATTATGCGCATCAAGAATCTTGCAGACACACTGTGCGTATTAGTATACTATTCAATTATTGTTCACGTTACTGTGCGCGTAGAGAATCTTGCAGAGACACTTTTCACGTCACTGGGCGCGTCAGTATACTGTTCACCTTACTGTAGACATAATTTTGACCGCAAAAATTGTTGGTGCACTATTCATGTTACTCTAGATGCAATTTTGACTACAAAAACTATCGATGCACTATTCATGTCATAGTAGAGGCAATCATTACCGTTAAAATTGTCAGTGTGACGATGACCGTTGTATCTATCCGTAACAAATTCGCATACAACGACATTATAAATTAGTCTTTAAAGATATTCTTCTACACACAGAAAACACTTCACAACAGAAGTTTCAATTCACTCTCAATCATATTCCTTATTCACATACAACACAACATATTATCACCATGGCAAACAGAAACGAAAATGTCCCTGTCGTAGTCAACTATGATGCCTATGTAGTCGACTGTGATGATGGCATAGAGTTTAAGGCTGAAAAGAATGTACTTGTTTCAATGAAGAGAATCATGACCTTCAATGTCTTGAAAACAAAAATCCAACGTAAGATGGGCTTAAACCGAGGTCAAACCATAACCGCAATCATTTATCGATACCCCATCTCTGCTAGGTCCCGCATGTTCAATTACCAGGCTATTACCACCATTGACGATGACGATATTGATGGCATGTTCGATTTTTATAACCGACATCAATGCTTAAGTGGCTTTTAGTTGTTCATACAATACAAACAACAACCTTCTTCTACCACCAATGTTAAAACAACCATTCAATCACCACAAATTCACAAAACACCATACACTGACTACCATACTTAAACCTACCATTAAGGCCCATCTTCTTACACACCAATCCCATACATGCCCACAAATGATTACATCCCCTATTTTGAACCCACCGAATTTGATACCCACATTAGCTCATACACATAACTGTTTATTGGATCGTCAAACTATTGTGAGATAACTCCCCAATTTTTGAACCTAAATGAGCGCTTCCACCTAAATGCCGACCCAATTACTGAAATCCATATTGCTCACTCTCGAAGCAATGAAATGTCACACAACTATCATGCTCAAAATGGGTTGACAAATGAAGTAGTTGGTGACTTCAGTGACGACGAAGACGAAATTTAGGCAGACAACAACAACATCAACGACAATGACAATAATGACATACAATTCCTTTTCCAGCCAACATCAATTGAAAATTTCTATCGTTCATATCCAAATAGTGTTGATGTTAGTGGCAACCAAGTTACTGACAACCCCGACTATAGGCATTTTTTGGACCAGCAACAACAATCTGACTTGCAGGATGGCGAGCTATTTGTTGGTCAACGATTTCTTCAATTGGAAGACCTCAAACACGCAATCAATATGCGGCACATTAAGAACCATGTCACTTTCAAACACATGAGGTATGTGAAGGATACATGGGTCTTATGTTGCCTAGCTGAGGAGTGCCAACGGAAACTTAGAGCGTCTAAATGAAAAAATCTAAAAGTTTGGGAAACTAGAATGATAGAATCGCCTCACACATGCATCATGCCAACCATTTCACAAGATCACAATAAGATGGATTTGAAACTCGTAGGAAAAAATATCCTTGCGATGGTTAAAGAAAACGAGCAACTAACCATTCCTACATTCATCGCATTCGTTAGACAAGTGTTTGGATACACCATCACATATCGTAAAGCATGGCTAGCAAAACAATGGGCCCTTGGGAAGGTATATGGTAATTGGGAAGAGTCATACAACATACTTCCCAAATACCTACAAGCTTTGCAACTTTTCATCCCTAGCACAATTGTTAGAATTCAAACTATTCCTGCATTAGATGAGTCGAGCCAACCAATTCCAAGCAAGGTCATATTCCATCAACTTTTTTGGTCATTTAAGGCATGCATTGATGCATTTGCATTTTGTAAGCCCATTGTGAAAATCGATGGAACATGGCTATATGGAAGATACAAAGGGACGCTTTTAATTGCAATTGCACAAGATAGGGCTAGCAACATATTTCCATTGGCATTTACTATTGTCAAAGGTGAGACAACAAATTGTTGACACTTTTTTTTGCAAAACTTGAGGACACACATGACACCATAACATGGTATATGCTTAATCTCTGACAGGCATGAGTCAATCAGAAGTGCATACAGACGACATGACAGTAGGTGGATAGCAGACAACTCATCACATGTGTTATGTATTCGGCACATTGGTCAAAATTACAAAAAAATAGTTAAAAAATGAGGATGAAAGAAAAAGCGTCTTGAGTATAGGTAAGATATTTTGATTATATTCTAATTCAGAATATTTTATTATTTAGCATTAAATTAACATTCAGATTTACATTTTTTTCAAACTACAGGGTATGTCATGACTCAACCAGAGTTTTGTTGTCACTACCGGGAGTAATGGGAAGAAAACTCACACAACACTGCTTGGCTTGATCAAATACCAAGGGAGTAATGGACCTTGGCATGGGATAAGGGGAAACGGTGGGGACACATGACCACTAATTTGGCAGAGTCACTAAACTTGATGCTCAAAAAAATTTGAAATTTTCCAATCACTGCCTTGGTCAGAGCCATGTATGAGAAGTTAAACAAATATTTTGTTGACCGTGGGACTCAGGCTGATGCAATGGTCGTCTCTGGACAAGTTTATGCACTCATTACGGCCAAGTTCATCACCGAAGAAGAAACTAAGTCCAACACTCACTTCGTTCAACAGTTTGACTGCCAAAGATTTCAGTTTCAAGCTGAGGAAAGAGTGAATATGAGAGAGAGACGTCAAATGGGGAAATTCACTATCAGGCTGGATCAAAGAACTTGTGATTGTGGGAAGCCTCGAAAGCTACACATGCCATGTGCACATGTCATTACTGCATGTAAGCATATCAATATAGATTACTTGCAATATGTTAGTCTAGTGTACACATTGGATTACGTGCCAAGTGTTTACAAAGTCCCGTTAGCAGGCATGCGTCATCATGATTATTGGCCTTCATATGAAGGACCACAATTATGTGTCAATCCAGTCATGAGGAGAAACAAAAAAGGTCGACCAAAATCTACAAGAATACAAACTAATATGGATGAGAGAGAAAGAAATCAACAAAAATGTTGTTCAATCTGCATGCTAGTTGATCATTCAAAAAATAGGTACCCCATCATCCCAAAAGTTCTAGTTATGCAAATTAATGTTTTTTTATTACTAATGTATTTCATTTCACATCATTCATAAATTAAAAAATATTCTTCAATTATACTATTTTTAACTAATTTTCTTTTACTTCATAATCTTCTCTAATTTTATTAATTTCCTTCATTTATATTTAGAAAAAATATTTTTCAAAAAATTAATTTTTTTAAAATTAAAAAAAAAAACAAAAAGCCACATTGGGAATTTGGGTTGATGGGACCCAAATTCTCAACTAGTTTTTCAAAAAAAATTGAAAAATCACAGTGTAAATTCAAGTCCTCTCAACTCGAATTTACACTGTGAATAATGTTTATGTATGTTTGTGTAAATGTTGGGGGGTGTTGTATGTTTTGATAAAAAAAAATTTCTTGTATGTTCTGGAAAAAAAATTGTTTTAACCCCACACCCTTAATTACTAAGTGTATTCTTCACTTCTATTTTATCCCTTTCTATTCTCATTCGATTTATTTGTGTGTGCTCGTTTATTAATCACTTAACGCTACGTTGATCATTTTGAAATTCTATGTTAGTACTCTTTAGTACATGCTTACATTCTGTGCACTCCATGCTGGGTCTCCAACTTGCTTGGTGGTATTTTAATAAACATGTGGGTAAATTTAGCGAATGTCATGTTGGGTCTCCGACTTGCTTGGCTTCACAAAGTTTACCGCAAACCCGAAGTCTTTTTTTCACATTCTGTGCACCCCATGTTGGGTCTCCAACTTGCTTGGTGGTATTTTAATAACGTGTGAGTAAAATTTCATGAAAGCCATGTTGGGTCTCCGACTTGCTTGACTTGACAAAATATACTTGAGATTCTCCCTTTTCTGCACAAACAAACAATCACTCAATTCTCCTTTTTCTCCACAAAATTTGCACATTACTCGAGATTGCTTCAAGGTCCAATGCCTTAAGTGATTCTCTCCGTTATTTTCTTAAAATTCAATGTTGTTTCAAGGTTCAATGCCTTAACGACTATTTGTCACGCAATTAAAACAATTTTTTCAAAAAAATAAAATCAACCCATCACACAAACTGTTTTCTACCCAAAGAACTATGTAAGTCTAATTTCTTCATTGCACTTGAGGATATATAGAAGAGAGGGCAAACCCCTTGTCGACCTAAAAAATTAAAAAAACATAAAATTCCCTTTTTTTCCTAAAAATAAAAATTCGCTTTCTTTTTCTAAATAAATAAAAAAATATAACAAACTTAACTCATGTTCTCAAAGGAAAATAAATAATTAAAAAGTCACTTTATGTATAATACACTCGATTAAAGGTTATCGTCTTCATGACGGATGCGTGGGGGTGCTAACACATTTCCCGTGCGTAAATGGTTTTTCAATCCTTTTTCTCAAACCGTAGATCATTCTTTATCATTTTTTTATTTTCCTGACGTTTTCCTTAAATCAACATTGGTGGCGACTCCCCCAGTTTTCCTTTTTGGAAGACCTCTTTTTATCTTTTTTATTGTCGTTCTGTCGTGGTCCATGTTGTGACAACTACCAACAAATCTCTTCTGATTTTTTTAGAGCCAGCCGTGACTTGGTATAGACAAAGAATATTGAGTTTTTGATCAAGCTTGGGGTAGAATTTGATTTATAGAGACAGAAGTAGTCGTGAAATAATACTTGTAAATTGTGAAGTTGGTAGAACTTTGTGGTTTGCCAAGAACTAGATGCAATCTCAGTGATAGAAACGAACCAGTATAACTTCTTGTGTCTGATCCTTATTTGTCTTCTTTCTACTTTAACTGACTTAGAATTTGAATTTATTTTCAAAATTTTGTTATCTATTTTACAAAATTTTTCCTTTCAGACGAAAACTTTGTTTAATTATAAAAAAGGCTTTAAAAATTTATAAAATTACAATTCAACTCCTTTTTTATGATATTTGTCTTTACATATATATATATATATATATATATATATATATATATATATATTAATGAGGAGATTGTAGAATTAATCAAACCGAATAAATAGGTGAAGAACATATATAAGACAGGGTTGTGCTGGGTCATGGGCATAGCCTTGGTTTGAATTAATTAAGTCTTAGAGCATAATATGCACTCATTTATAAGATTATGACAGGCCGTAATAACAGCTGAGTATGGACCTATTGATGTTGAAAAAAGTGACATCTAAACTGATAACCCTAAACTTAGTGGTGGTATTAAGGAATTAATGCCGGTTGAAAAGTAACAACAATTTAGTTAATCGAATTAAAGCTAAGTTTTTTTTTTATCTGCAAAATAAATTTTACATATTTTGTTTCATTTGTTTGTTTAGTTTAATTTTAAACGAAAACAACGAAACCTCTATTTATCTACTTTAAATAAATAAAAAAAATGAGTCCAAAAGCTTCCTACACATTCAAATTTTAATCTATACTTCGACGGTTAATTAAGGCCAACTTCATTATGCAACATACATATGACCTTCTTGTACGTACCATGCATTCAGCAACACAGTTCGAAGCTGTTTATGAACATGCATGTTAATAGAAGATCTTCAAAAAAAAAAAAAAAAACAAGAACATGTTAATAGACTAAATTTTTATGTTTGGCAGAAACGGTTTCAACTAACAAGAATGAAAGTTGTTAGACTGTTGAGTTGGTAAATGGTGTCTATTCTCAACCCTCACTAATATGCTAGGGTTAGAGACCTATACCTTCAATGCTGAGATGTTTATGTTTAACTATATAGTCTCAATTAATTGTACTGTTCATTTCAACATAAGTTTGATAATGGCCAAACCCACAACTTGCTAGCAATTTCTTTTGAGTTTTTTTTTTTTTAGTGTATAATGGCAGTCATAAAATTTAAACTAATGATCTTGTGGAAACTACTCAAATTTCTTACTATTAGACCAACCTAGTGAGTTTTTTCTTTATTTTTTTTTTTAAGTTTACTAAACTGTGCGCAAGTAAAAGTTTTCAAGTTAACGGTTTCTTGTGGGCGAGAGAGAGATACAAGCTAAGAGACAGTTGATTGATGTGGATATCCAACTCTTGGAAAATGTTGGCCGTAAAGTCTATTTTTTTATATTAATATAGATGATGCAAAACAAATAATTCAATTAAGAAAAATATAAAATATTTCTTGTCGGATTTTAGGGTTTTGACTTTGATATCTACAAAAGAGACAGAAATAAAGAGCCAATTTAGTTAGCTTGCATGCATTAAAGAAGTCAAGCATTTAGCTATTGATCACTCGGCTATCCAAATGAAGCTTCAAAACTCAGCCTAGCTGTTAGCCACACTATTTGCTTTATTCAATATTTATATAAGAATATTTCAGGTAATAAAAGGTTAAAATAAGTTGGAAATTAAGATGATTACGATTCTCATGGAAAAGAAAAGGACATAAACGCAGCATAGCTTGGATCTAAATGTTCCATATATATTTTAGCACTCAAGAAAGTTCACAAACGTCAAAATATTGCATATAAAATAGTTATTTTTTTTCTATATTCCTTTAATAGTTATATAATATGGAAAGTTACAAATTTATTTTAAATTATATAAATATATATTTATATCATACATATTAATGCAAAATTAGGTGTACAAATAAACTTAACTAAATAATAGAAAATATATAATATTTGAATTACTGAAATATAGCAATGAAAAACATTTATTTTATATAAACCTTTAAATAATTTAAAAATAATATTACTAAACACCCATAGATCGCATAATACATAATATACTATACTATTATAATATTTACATAATATGGAATTAAAAAATATACTTATAAAAAAGTATATAAATATTCATATCATACATATTAATGTCAAACTTATGTTAATCTTAACTTTATATTATAATTATAACATAATTTTATATTTTTAAAATGATTTAAAATATTTACATATATATATATATATATATATATATATATATATATATATATATATATATTTAAATAAAACAATAATATTAACCTCGTGCATTAGGCTTATAAATCTATACAAATACATATCAAATTATTTTTTTTAAATAAAGCATAAAATATGTTGTTTTAGTAACTATTGACTACCTCTTATACATATACACTCCAAAAGCTGCGAGTGAGCGTAATCCTAATCAGTAGTAACATATAACAGCTATTTAAAACATAATAAAAATAATTGCACCTTAAAATGCTAAGTGTATATGAAAAACATCTTAGCTATATAAACACACTTCTTTGAAATCTTTTACGAAATTCCAAGTAATACTCAGTCGTGCAAGAGTAGCTTGTTTGGATTTAAAGTGTGCATGGAAATTTCTTATTTGTATTGTGTTTTTTAGTATTTAAAAAGATTTCATGTCCCCCATCGGTTTGTTTTAACTTATTTTTATGACACAAATTTTAGAACACTAATGAATATTTATCGGGCACATGATTTGTTAATACAAAATCATAATAACAAGAATTATAAGGATGTAATATGATTATAGATCGCTAACACATGAGAAGTCAGTGTTTTCAATTCATATAACTAGATACATAAGATCTAACACATATTTATAATGCAAAAATGAGAACCTAGGATTTTTTTCTCTCTCAAATGTTATTTTATACTTTTGAAATATGCATGTGTGAAATTGTCGTATTTTTAAGTATTTCAAAAGGTTTCAAGTTTCACATCGGATGGTTTAGCTTATCTTCAAGGGTATATATAAACATATTTTAAAAATGGTTAAATTAATCAAGCAAGAAATAGAAGCGGGCTATTGCAGGTGCAAGAGATTGGCCCATATATAGGTCGGTGCAATGCAAATCGTCTGATTCCTACAGCATGCCCAATAATGGGACTTTAGCATTTTTTATTACATTTCAATCAATTTTTTTAAAAACAAGTTAAATTGATTTTAATATATCTAAACAAATAAATTACATAACTTATAAGTAAAAATATAAAAGATTTAGATATATAAAAGCAGAGGAGTGTAAAAAATTAAAATATATATTACTAACTTTATCAAACTGAGGGAGTGAATTTGCACACTCTCAACTATAAACTATATAGATAAAATTGTAAATTTGGTCCTCCTAATTCACAAATTTAATCTCTCGACATTTTGTAATTCTGTTATTTTAGCCTCCAATCTCAAAATTGGACGTTGACTATAACTTGTCAACGTTGACTATCATGTATTGCATGTTGATCATCACATGTTGCACTTTTGTCCAATGAAAGCACGGTATACAATGGTCAACGTCTAATAAAAGTGTGGCACGTGATGATCAAGTTGACAAGTTATCGTCAACATCCAATCTTGATATTTGAGATTGAAATAACGGAATTACAAAAACTGCAAAATTAAATTCGTAAATTAAATTAAAAGAAGATCAAATTTATAATTTTGAGATAAATAAAGAAACCAAATTTACAATTTTTTTAACTATATATAGGTCCGCCACTGTCTGATGTGCTTTTCTATTATTCTTCTATCTAATAGCTCGGATCACTTTCTTCATCATGCTAGTTTTTTGACATGTAGATCTTCTAGTTAGGAGGTTTCGCCCCTTAATATGGCAAGACAGTATTGGTCCATTTGGATTTTATACGATAAGATTACTTATATTTTAAGGGAAAACTTTTGAACTCATTGGGTCATTGGATCTTATCAAAGAATGATCATTGTCTTGGTTATGAGGGGAGATAGATACTTATCGTATTTATAATATTTTAATAACATTATTACCCAACATTATAGTTTTTGGTAACTTTTTAAATTTGCTTTAATTAATATGTGCATAGTACGTAAACTTTAATGAACTTTATGAAATTCATAACTAAAACTCGAGGGGATTTAATTTCGCGTATTCATCGTGATTTTTACTGTGTTTTACTCATCCGTGCTATTATAATTCTCATCTTAAATTATTTTATACAAAAAAGAAAAATCAATAAATAAATAAAAAATAATAATAATTTTATAAAACTAATTATATTATCATTAATTCATTTTTTATCTTATAACATTAATATTATAAGAGATATAAATAAAAAATAACTAATATTACATTATAAAGTTAAAATAATGACAATTATTTTTTAAAAAAATTATATGACAATTATTATGTGATGGAGGAAGTAACTTTTACCGATAATACTTATACTACTATACAATAGTGTCATAAAAATTATTGATTTGATGCTGGTTATCTCTGCTTTAGTAACTTTTACCGATAATACTTATACTACCATACAATAGTGTCATAAAATTATTGATGTGATGCTGGTTGTCTCTGCTTTAAATCCCTCAGATCCCGCTAGGTCACTTACAAAATGTAACATGCGCATCGTCTATACTCTTGAAGAAGAATTAATAATGGCTGAGGGGGAGGGGCACACAAAATTAATGTAATATTCATTTTAGCACGGCAAAAGTGACTAAATTGGTCAAGCAAGTGCTATGAATAAATGTTATTTTTCTCTGCATATATGTATGCCAAATTCATATAGTACCATCTATTAGATTTCGTAGGCAGATTCATAATACCATTTAAATTTAATTTGTTCAATCACCCTCTTCTCTCTGCCCGACCAGCAAAGCCAAAAACGTTGCATCTCCTAGTAACGTAAGAGAAACTAAAATAGGGAAAGAGGAGGGAACGCGTGTATGAGTCATTCAACGACTTAAGTAGAATAGGAAAGAAAAGTTAATTCTCAGATACTGAGAGATTTCTTAAACTCTATCAATACTTCTTTTCTTTGAAGCCTCGATATGTGCATAATTTTTTAAAAAACAAGTTGATATGTTCAAAACAGAAATTACTATTGGTTTAAGCTGATTATTTTTTTATGGTATAGACTATAAATCAATAAAATACTGACGGTTTAGTGAGATTGTTTTCATGTATAAACTTAGATTTAAGACTTTATTTAAAGGAAAATCAAACACACATAAGTAGCACTTAAAAATTAAATATGGCTTAAACACCTTATAAAATATTATCATTTGTCAGCCCAAGACATATAAATTAAGAGAAATTCAACCCAAAAAATATCATTTAACAAAATAGAAAATGCACTAGCTTGTTTCTATATAAATTCTATTTAAATGTATTCATGACGTCTTTTTAATTTGATTCAGCTGGCTAAAAGTCACTTTTGACGAGTTTAGATTTAAATAATTATTAGTTAATATATTTTGAAGACGAGTTGGAGTTATACATATTGGGTCATCTCAATTTAGTCTACTGTTCTATATTCTTTTAAAATTATATATTTTTTAAACAATATCTATTAATAGAACAATTTCTTGATTTAATAGGTAATGCTTTAATTTGTATGATATTACTTTTGTATTGATATTATTTCTCTTGAGATATATTATAAATCTACTTTAATTGTACTTTTATACTTTTTTAATTCCAAAATTTAAATATATAATATTATGATTGATATATTATATTAATCAATCAAGTTAACTGAATCTTATCATATATATATATATATATATATATATATTGTTGGATCTTAGGTTGAGTTTGGGTTCATAAGTTACCCTAATAAAATTTGAAGTCAAAGTAGACACAGGAATAAATTCATCCTAACTTGTCTTATCATGAACACTCCTAATGTTATATTTGTCTTTGGTTTTTCTTTTATGCACTTAGATGATCTTGAAAAAGTAATTTTCGAATAATTGGTGCCACTGTTTACATCATAAATTTAATTTTGATACATTGTTATTGTAACAAAATTATATTTTCAATTAATTAAATCACTAATATTATTTTTTATAAGCTCAAATTCTAAGTATAATTTTAGGCATGATGATTTTCATTCAAATTAACAATATATAATTAATTTAAAATGTATAGCAGTTTATAATTAATTAATAACATAAAAAATTGATACTATCAATAATTTCAAATAAATCCTTATTGCATTATGAAATAATATATGGACCAATGTTGCATCGGCCTCCTCAATCGAATTGACACACAACTGCTTGCTAGCCAAAATATTTAAATCCTGTCTCTCAAGATTAGCAAAGGTATAAAATGAGCCTTTAATATATAGTTGGCCTAAGCGATATGGAAGTGGTATACAAAGTGGTGGCTAGCTATAAACACAGAGGGCCTGATGGTTCAATTTCTTGAAATCTTCTTTGGAAGTCATTGCTATACAGTAGGTGAAACACTAATTAATATGGTGATGAATTTCCTTAACGACGGTGTGTTGTGAAACAATTAATTATTATACACCCACTTTTGTTGTTTTGGAGCCAAGTTGCAAGAATCTAGATCTTATGACTAATTTCAAACATTGCCATGTCAGTCCATTATTCCTACCATCACGGGTTTTAGACTAATTAATCAAAGTGCTTTCTTGCCCAATGGTCACATTACTAAAATTTACGTGGAAGTTGCTTATGCGTTGTTGCTTGTTGCTATATATAATAAGTGTAATTGAGTAAGAATTATGACAAGAAAGAATGGTTTCATGGCATCATAAGAGCACAAGTAAGAATTATGACAAAAATGGTTACTCAAAACACTTACTCGTACAACGGAGTCAAATCTTTCATTTTTTTTCTCCCTCTTTACAATCCTCTGTCGCTAGGATATTTAAATTATACAATATTTTATATAATTATGCTGACAAAATCTAGAAATGAAATTATAAGTAGTAAAACAATATAAGTGGTGTTTGAGAAAAAAAATATAGTCATATAGCATGCACAAAATATACAAATCTAGTTAGCTTATATATAGAATGTAAGCATTAAATGAGATAAGATTGGCCAAAACAAGAATATAAAATGTAATAACTATTTGGTTTAAGAAATTTTGATGTGATTTTGGAACATGCCATGCATACGTTAATACATATATGATCTTTATCAATATTTTTTTTACAACAGTTAATAAAAATGTTGCTAAAGAATTTTAGCAATATTTTTACTAAGTGTTAGATAAATTATTATTTTTTATAAAGATCACATATATAATAGTGATATATGATTCATATATAGGAAAATAGTTCTCATAAAACAATGACACAATTTTACATTACTACATAAAAGGATTATAATATCAATTTTAGAGGAGTTTCAATATTGGTTCTAGAACTGATGTTGAAACAACCATTATCTATATCGGTTATGATTGAAATTGATGTAAAAATATGATCAAAATTGTGTATTCTAAAGTATTTTTTACATCGATTATAAAAAAATCGATGTTGAAAGTAATATACAACATCGATTTTGCAAAAAAAACCGATGTTAAATGTGTTTATCACATCGATTTTGACAAAAACCAATGTTGAATGTGCCTTTATAACATTGATTTTTCCCAAAACTGATGTTATAAAGACACTTTCTACATCAGTTTTAGATCAACCAATGTTATTTTTTTTGGTGCAAAAACTTATAATAATAATAATAATAGTAATCTTCAAATTGTAAAGTTTGATATAGAAAAAGATTAATCAATACAAATTAAAAAAATGGGAGATAGTTGACCATAAAACTTAATCTTTTGCTAAGAAAAAAAAGTACATTTTATTGCAATCATGTTTCTAGAGTTTACCAAATCCTAGCCCCAAATGCAACGAAATGAGTCTAGGTAGAAACTTATTCTATACAACAAATAAAGAAGTAGCAATTACTAATGGATGACTAATGCCTAACTCACTGTAACAAAGTTTTCTATAGGAGCATGAAATAAGAACAAAGGTTATCCTAAAATTTCTATTTTAGAATATAGAAGAATAAGGTGGAGTCTTGTCATCTTATAACTTCAGAGCAAATCTTGGGTGATCCCACTCTATGACAACATGGTTATGAGTTATCACCTTGAGCGAATGCCAACCACTTAGCACCATTGTTAGTTCAAATTCATCACGGAGCATTTGAAGTACTTTTCTCACACTAGCCTCACCATCTGTAACAAAATGAGGAATGTGGGGCTAGGTAGATCATTATAGATCATCTGCCTACAATGAAATAGAAGAACATATTGCCTTGACATATTCCATAAGGCAAACAAACACATATATACTGAAGTTAAGCATTCAACAATTTAATTTTCTATAATGGTAATCAAGCTTTTATGTACTTACGAATACACCGGCTGCTTCAAGAGCTAGGGCATTAAAAACATATGTCCCTCGACGAATTCCACCATGCAAAAATTCTGGAATTTTTCCTTTATGCAACTTTAACTACCTATTCAAGTCAGGCAACCATTATTTCCAATATGTTTCAATAATTGAAAGAGGACATTATTCAATAGGACCCAAAAAATTAGAAAGAAGATGAAAATGCAATGATTATGAGTAAGGAAGTAGACAATGAAAAAGAATTTTGCAATGATTCAAATATAACAAATTTAAAGTTTTAATGCATAAAGAATTATGAAATAAAATCAAATAAAGGATAAGACTTTAGTTCCACTAGCAAGAATGATAGCAAGTGGTTCATGTCTATTTCAATTAGTATAAAATTTCCATAAATGGTTTGGATCTAGTACCTCTTCCAAAGCCATAATAGTTGCAGGGACACAATTAAGTTGATGAGCTCCATGATTGGAAAACAATGATTCAAGCAACTCTAGCTTGTATGGCTATCCTTGCTACTTTATTAGATATGGGATAAGATTAAAGACTGAGAAAACAATTCTAAATAGATAAATGGACAAGGAAGAAACAAAGTGCATATATTTGATAGGTTTACTATCTTGAGCACTAAGTACACCCTTAACTAAAATTGGCAATGAAGTGATTGATTGAAGCCATTTGATATCCTGAAACAAGGTTGTACATGTTATTGCTTCCATATTTAGTGTCACAGATTAGGAAATTATATGTGTGAAAGATCTATATCACCTTCTAGTTGAGTGACCGATCAATTTGTCCAGCAACATAAGAGGCAAGACCAGAGTCACTAGTTTGCAATTTAATTCCAGACAACAAATAGTAATAGTAACAACAATAATATGATCAATAATGAAAAAAATCCAATTATTTCAAAATTTCAAAACAAATAATGTAAAATAGCAATGTAATCGCACACCTTGTCTAGCTTTCCAAGATCCAATCCTTCAAAATTCTTCAAAACCAAGTTTGGTGGCAATGTAAATTTATAAAACACACTTTCAAACTAAGAAGTAAATATCTTAAAGTGGGAGATTTATCAATTCAACCATGATGAACCATGTAAAGTTTTGTGGAAAGGTTGTTCCAATTGAAATTTCCAAATGGTTGCCAACCTATTTTTGATGTCAACCTCCCCACGACCAAGAATATCAATGTCCATAGTAAAGGCAATTGCCTTGAAACCAACTCTTTCAGCTCTTCTCACAAGCTAAGCAACCACATTTCTATCTTTAAACACCTGAGAGAAGAAGATAACAATAACATATTAGGTATTAAGACAAGATTGTTCAGGATTTTAGATAAAAGGAGATATTAATATTAACGTTTGCATAACTAAGGAAAAAATACCCACATAAAGTTGAAAAAAATGAATGTCAAGGCCTATTGAAGCAACCTCCTCAACACTGGAAATAGCCCATGAGGATAGTGTCTATCATAAAAAAATTTATAAAATCTAATCTGTTGAAAAGTGAATAAGTGCAACAAATGCATGTAGTTTAGTAGGCATATAAAATTTCATATTATAGTCAAACAAAATAATAAAAATACAAGGAAAGAAATATAGTTTTCAGCTCAAAACAAAACCAAAGTGCATAACAAATATAGTGAAAGCCAAACCATAATTGTGCTAGCTGTTGATGTTGCTTTAGCAGTAGTTGATTCTTCTGCATAAAACATGTTAAATATTTTAAACTTCTGAAAATATTTAATATTTTCATATCACAATACTAGTTTTATCTTATTTCTTTGATCAATACCTTTTAATCCTTAAATTTCATAAGCTGAAACTTGAACTAGACTAGTTAATATTCAAATTATAGATTGCAAAAAGGAACATAAATAATTCAAGGACAAATAAGTTATTCCATATAGTCACTTGTGCATAGCTTAAGAGAAATTATTTTATATACATTGTCATTTTTAATAGAAAAAATAAATAATATGACAACAATCTAACCAATTACCCTTCTCCTTTTGATTGTTAACCCATTGTTATTGTTATGATTGATAACAATTACTACTAGCAAATAATGATGTTAATCACACCTTTATTTTTATTCCAAGTATTTTTGGAGATATATTAAAGGAGAGGAGAGTTGAATATTCTTAAACGACAAAATGCACATTTTTTAATTGCATAAGATATTGCTTAAATAAATTGAGTTAAATCTGAAAGACGGAGAAATTAACAACTAACCAGCTAAACTTCAACAACTAAGCTTAAGTCACCAAATGACTAGTACATAACAGTCAAACAACCTAACCACAAACTCCTTAAAACTTGATAAATAAAGTAAACATGAGACAAAACAAACAAAAAAAATTAAAGCCACTGATGCACACATTCAAACAAGTACCAATGACACTACATCTACTATAATCAATATTATAAGAGTCAAATCTTGCCAAGATTCTCATAGAAACCTCTATAAAACAACTAGAGAGAATTAATAATATCAACATAGCAAAGCAATGTACCTAGAAACTTCTCCCCTATTTTTGAGGATTGTATTAGTTCCAAATGCATCTTTCCTCTTTGATAGTCAACATCATCTCCACTAATCCCCTTTATCTGGATTTTATTTTAGTAAATTGGATAAGCCTTTTACTTGAATAAGACAGAGCACTAGAGTATATTAGCAAAGCAAATCGCTTCAACACAAGGTCCTTAATTGCCCTGTATAAAAACCTAAATAAGAACAATTTCCCCATGTCACTTAGACTAAAAACAAACATTAAAGGCTTGTTTGATTCCCTTCTCACTTTCATGTTTTAAAAACTATTTCCTAAAATAATTCCACATTATTCAACAATTAAATTCTTATCCAAAATCTACGAGTGAGGGACCTTGTTCCAGTCTTTAGGCAATACAACATAGTACCTGAAAAGAAACTTACCAAAGCAATTGCTTCTATTGTTGAAATGGCCAGACCAGGATTCTCTGCATTTAAAAAAGCAAACTACCAGGTCCTACTCCTACACTTACCGCCTAATTGTCCAAAATTTAGAGTTTAGTTTGATTTCTAGGATTTCATGTAGTCATAGAGAATCCAAACTTTGGAATGCTAATGCCACATCACTCCATCACAGTTTCTTTATCCAGGCCAATAGAAAAGTAGCAATAAGAATTGAAAGACTTCAAAATTCAAATGAATAACAAAATTTTGATTGAAGTCCTTATAATCAATTTTTTACCTTGTAACTGAAAATAAAATCTTAGAAGGAAGTGGTCTTAGACTGTCAAGAAGATGGATGGTTTCAAAAGTCATCACTTGTATTGTATGCATGCATACAGAGAAAAAAAGAAAACAAAAAGAAAGAGTAAATTAATTACCAACTTAATTCCTACGACTGTTTTCTACTTGCAATTTAATTTTTTAAGTTAAATATAGTTTAAATCATGCCTTAAATTTATGAAATTTATACCAATAAAAGGACTACATTATTCAACTTTAAAAAATTGAGATTTGACTCTTTCAATGATAAAAAAAAAACTCTTTTAATGATCAAATTCAAGGACTAAACTGCATGTGAAAATATTTTATGGACCAAGCTGCTAATCTACTAGAGAAAAATACACAATAATAGTGAGAACGTATAATAAACTATAAATTTGGATCACTAGTACACACACCCGACTAAAGTAATAAAGTGTAATTTGTTCACTAATATCTTACTGTTGTTTTAGAAATGGTGAAGTGCTGAAGAAATAACTTAGTCCTTTCCTTTCCTCTTCTCTGTAGTGATATTGGAAAGTAGTGTTTCAATTTTGAAAAGTGGAGTGGCCTACTAGCCTATTTTCTCTGTAGTGATATTGGAAAGTAGTGTTTCAATTTTGAAAAGTGGAGTGGCCTACTAGCCTATTTTGTGCATTAAAGGGCTTAATGTAATACAATTTCTTCATTTGTTTCCAATTTATTAGTTGTCACACGTAATCAATTATCACTCACCAGCACCTACTTTCTCATTCACTTTCTGCCATTGTACTCTTTTCATTCACACGCCACTTCTCCCCCAAACGACAAACTCATAATCCACACACGAACAATACTTGAACCCACACCAAAAATTAATACTAGTCCTAGTTAGTCAATTCATCTAGCCCTTAATTGATCTTGTTGGAACAATAAAGTTCTCACACACACTCACACTATGTACTCACTGTCACTCTATGTTGGAGAATAAGAGAAGATGATGAAGGAATTGATTGAGAGAAAATAGAGGGGATTTAGAATTCTCGAAAAAAAACTTTTGTATTCTCATACTTCTCATTGATGATCATTATTATTTTTATACATACTGCTCATGTAGCTATAACAAACTTCATAGTTGTCAAACTAACTTCAAAATAAGTTACTAACTAACTGAATTACAGCATACATCAACAGATCTAGTCAAGTGAGCATGCACTTTTTTTATTTTGTATATATCTTTGTCATTTTATAAGTTTTGTGCTTGACTTAGTGTTGATCATTTGGATGCAGTGTTTATATGTACTTGGAGACTCTTTTGTATCATTTTTTTATATAAATAATGGAGTTATTTCTTTAGTCTTGACTAACCATGATTTTTATCCTTATTTTGTGGGAGGTTTGACGTTAAACACTTGGTCTTGTCAGCTTTCAATCTAATTATAATTTTATTGATTATCAAACCTAAAACTAACAACATATAGGTCACAATGTATAAAAAAGAAAGATACATAATTACATATATAAAATTTGGGACAATGAACTCAAAATCACATGTAAGTTTTTTTATAAAAAAAAAAAATGGATTCTACATCGGTTCTAGTAAAAACACATGTAGCATGTGAAACTTTCAACATGTATTTTGTGGATAAACTGATGTACCATGTGGCTCGATTCATGTACGTGACCCACTTCATAATTAGGTTTGTGAGGAACCAAGATTGATTTTCTGGATTCTACATTGGTTTGGAACCAATGTTAAATAGATTGACTACATTTAACATCATGCTGATCAACATCAGTTCTAAAATCGATCTAGTATACATTTTGAAATCGATGTAAAATGGATTTGCTGTAGCAGTAATGGTTGTAGAGAATCCAACTATGTGCTAGCCCTATGAAGGTGTTGGCTTGTTGTTTGAGATTTTATTACATTGGTTACCTACACAGATACACATTTTCTGTACAGATATTATTTGTTTCGGTCAGGGGAACTTGATTTTTTTTTCTTGCTTTTAACGAAGAAGTATAAGGCTCATATTCCTTTACATGCCTTTTTCAAACAATACTTGGCCTTCAATCTATGCTGGGTTAGGCTTTACGGTTGTGCTACATTATATATGAACATTTTGCTCATTTCTTTCTTCACAGTAGATTTACAAGGTAAGAAATATAGGAAGGTAATAGACCAAGCTTGGCCAAGGTAGCCCATAGCGAGAGGCCCAAAAGGAAAATAACAGCCCCTCAGCGTTTCCAGGACTATGTGTGATTGGCGCTGTTAGAATTTGCAAGTGCGTGTTCCTTAGTACTGTCGGGAATAGACCAGCATTTCTGTTACTTGGTTATTGCGCTTTGTTTATGTTTGTCGGGTTGTGCCCTGCGAGTGCCTATATATGTGGTTGTGCACTGTAGGAGGAAGAACAGAAAATAAAAATAAAAAAAATCTAGCTTTTCCCTATCTGTGCCTTTTCTCTTCTTCTGCTGCTTCCTAACAGAAGGTTTAGACTAATATCTGGCATTATATTATTTGGGTTGTGCGACTGTCCAGGAACAAAATATTTTTTAAAAGGGCTATTTTTTATTTTGTTAATTTATATTGACAACATGATCAGTAAGAGAGTGTTCGATTGTTATTTTAAAAATTGTTTTTAATTTTAAAAATACAAATAAACAAGTTTGCGCTCAGATAACTGATGGGGGTGGTGCTGCAACACAAAATAGAATGTGAGGTTGAACAAGATGAAAACAGAAAAAGAAGATGGAAAAACATCGATCTCTCAGCTAGCTATTTCTGTTTCTTTGGTTTTTTAAAACACTTATTTTGAAAATAATTTTCAAAATTTAATTGATTTTGGATAAGAAATATTGATTGAGAGTAATATGGACTTAATTATAATTGGGAACAGTTTTTAAAATCAAAAGTGATAAGGGAATCACAGATGCCCTAAAACTCTGTCTTAGAATAGGTTTTATCAGACTGGACATGAATCAAGTGCTTTGCATTGTGCAAGTTTTATAATTTGACCGACAATCTTTTATATATGTGAGTTAGTGCACCCCTGTGGCTGTGGTCTTTCTCGTTTTCTTTTTTCTTCTTACAAAAATTAAAAGCTAGCAAATAGACTTAAGAATTGAGATGGTTTTAGTCCCGAATAAAGAATAGGAATCCATCTATTAAATTTTATGCAATAAATTAAATGACAAACTATATATATATATATATGATTGATTTTGGTACCTTGTGGATTAGAACCTTGAACTCTATTTGCAGAAGCTCTCTGTGCAAGTAACCAAGGAAAGAGAAAAAAGGTTAGGCTAGGTAACCAATTGTTGGCTCTTTATAGGTGTCATTTGGGTTGCATGCAGATTTTTGGGAGGAAAGGAGTGCACTTCAACCTTTAGAAGAAAAAGAGAAAGAAGGAAACGTTGCAGGTCTGGGGTAACAATGGGAGTGGTGGTTCGAGGCTTTCATGATGATTTTAATTTAATGACAAAGACTATATCCCTAATAATTTTTAAATTTTTATTTTAATATTTATTTAAATTGAAAAACATGACATTACTAGTTTTTTTTATGTTATATTTAGTTACGTTGCGAGGATTATCATTTTCGTTCTGCAATCATATATTTTTAATTACATATCTTATAATTTCTACCTTCACCTCTTTTATTTAATTGTTTCTTTTTCTTGAATTAATATTTAATATTTCGGTTTTTCTTTACTTGCTATATACCTCTGTTATCAATATATGATATAGGTGTAAATCCTCCTAGGATATATTAAAGAAACATTATTCCTTTAGCAATGCTACCTAAAACATAAAAATAGGCCAATACGGAAATAAAGATCTGTGTACGACAGGCTGTGTCGATACGGATGGAGATAAACTTCTAACTATAATTAAGAACGTTAAAATTAAGACCAATATATGTAACTAATTTAAAGGAAAAAAATCCGTGGTTCAAATAAAAAATAAATTTTTAATGTTTGATAAATTAATTTATAAACATTTAACTTTTCTGTCAATCCATTTCATATAAAAATACTATAATATGCATTTGTTATGCTATTCTTCTCGTTAAATATGTTGATAATATATATATGGTTTGGATTTGCTCTTTTGAATGTTATATTAAAAAAAAAACTCTGTCACTAGATATATCTATATTGTGTAAAGGAAGGAGAGATTTGCTAACTTATTTATACTTTCTCTAAAAGGAACCTTTTAACAAACAAAAAATGTATTTTGAACAAATTATAGTTATAAATAATTAAAATAATTATTTTTAAAATAGTTAATATACATTGGTAAACATCATATATATATATATATATACCTCCTTACCCTAGGAATTCAAATTGAAAATTATAATTAAGTACATGTGAAGAGAAAGAAAAATAGTCATATAATTGATTAAAAAAAATAAGAAATAAAATTCAGTTAAAATAAAAGAGGACGAGACAGACATGACAAGTTTTCCTAACATTAAAGTAAGGAGTATATAAAATTTAATTTCGGTGGTTTAATGTTTTTATAATTAAAATGATAATTTATTTGATAATTAATACAAATTTTTAATATTAAATGTTGTTTTTTATTATGTAAATTACTAAAACTTTATTTTTTTATTAAAAAATCAACATTACATTAATTTGAATGCTCGAATCTTGTAAGTTTTAGTTAAATTTTTATTGATAAAAAATGTAATTAGAAATTAAGACTATAATAAAGATGATCAACTAAAATTTTTGTCGAAAATTAATTATTGGCATTACCTTTAAATATTTTTCATAGATGATATGATAACACAAAGGTAAAATATATTTTTAATTTCTGTTTTGGTTAAATTAATATTAGTCTTCGTACTTTAATTTTGACCAGTTTAATTTCTGAACTGTAGAAAAATATAAATTTTCATTTTTCAAAATCGACGCTTTTTCATTGTGAGGACAAGTACGACTTTTTTTTTTTTTGTAAAGTTCAGATACTAGATTAATTAAAGTTAAAGATTGAAGACTGAAATCAAATTAAAAAAATAAAAACCATATTTTACTCTAAAAATAGTATATTATTAAAAAACATATATGATTTCATTTATTTATTTTTTTCTCAAGGAAGTGAAATTTGACTTAATAACTTGGTAGCTAAAGTCTTCTCCAAATTCTTAGCCAAATAAGACTTGAAAGTAATCGAAGCCGAGCCTAACGACGCTAGCTTTATGTTTATGAGGCCGCAAAGGCGGCGTCAATAAACTAAAAAGTAGGCTAATTGAATGTAAGGAAGCTGTTGGTATCGACTTCCAACTACTCACACGCCTCCTCACAACCACTAAATACAACAAAAATAAATCTTTTACCCTTTCCATTAACTCATCAGACATTTTTTACCAATGCTATCTTTCTCTACCAAATCACGAAATTAGTATTTTATGTTATTCGTAAAAGTTTTACTTATTTTTTTAAATATATATATATATATATATATATATTAATTATAACAAATTGAGTAATTTTTACTAAATTAACAAATAAACATTTAAAGATAAAACATAAAATTTATTCTCGATTGTAAGTTTTTTTATTTAAACAAAGAAGTTCATAGTTTTTAACTTATCACATAATTTTTTGATACTTAATACATGTAATAATAGTAATTTTGATAAAAATATTCATATATAATTAATACATATAATAATAGTAATATCGTATAATGGTTTGTAAGTAAATTTTATGATAGTGGTTTTCGATTAAAAATTTAATTTTGATAATTATTATACTTTGATAGTAATTTCAATAATGACTAAAAATAGAGTTTTGAGAAGAAATAGGGATTGAAAAAAAAAACAGGATTTAGAAAGATGCAGTACAATGAAGAGATATGAATTCATAAAAGGTGAAAATAAAAGCACACACGATGACCTTCTGTCCTAATCGTTAATTTTGGTGTGAGGCGTTGATTTTGGTTTGAGAAGTTAAGTGATACAATTTAATCCACTAAAAATTGATAGTTATAGATCTTATTTATAAACTTCTAATACTAATACTGAAATTTTATGATTTCGACACATATAACAATATTTTTAAATACATAGATCTAACATTATTTGATGTCTTTATGTAACTTCTTTGTAACCGTTTTAACTGATATTTCAAATTTTGAAAACATCCTGCATCATCTGAGCGCTTTCGAATCTCACATGTCTTAATAAAGTCGTTGGAATTGTTGATTTTGTCGAAATAAACCACTTCGATGGTGTATTCAACTTTTCAAATTTTGTTTCATACTTTGATCACTATTAAATGTATTTTTATATTTCTCTCGAGACGAGTTCATCGAAACTATATATAAATTTTGTAACTTAGATAAATTTTATATAATAGAGATAACAATTATATTTGTTACTTATGATTCTCTTTCATTACTTATGCATTACCCTTTTCATTATTCTCATGAAAACAATCATAAATTTCATAATTCATATGAAACAAGTTAACTAATATTATGTTAGTTTGAGTATATATAACTGATTTTAGATTTCTTTAATAAATTTTAGTTCAAATCTTATTATAAAAAATCATGATTAAGAAAAGTGATTCTAAAGATGATTAATTAAATTTTTTTGATAAAGATTGATTATTGACAAATAAAATAAATGTTTCATACTTATATCATGTTAATAAAAAAAAAATATATGACATGGGTTAGTCTTTAAATTCCGTGAATATAACGATTTCTTGTGAAATTTTCAATTCTTTTGTTTTCACTCCCGTCACTAATAGTAAATATTATCGTTAAAAAAAAATAGTACCTATATACTTAATGAAATATCTTCGCTACTTGAGGGATACGTAAGTTTCTTCTAGTTGACGATACCCTTTTGAATAAACGTAATTATAGACAAGAAAAAGTTTGACGGCCGTTGAGAATAGTACATCGACTCAATTAAAATACATGGGTCTCCTACACCACACAATAAATGTAGAGCCATTCATAATACATAGATATCTTAAAGAATTTTAATCGTAGCCGTGTGAAAGCATGCGATATAATAATTTATACTACATTTTAGCACGTACTCGGCAATCAATTGTATGTCCTATTCGTTTTATTTTGATATCATACGCTTGTGTTAGTTAACTTTATATTTATCTGATATTAATAATGCCTAAACTTTTTCCAAAAAAAGAAATAATTATTTTCAAAAAGCTAAATACTATAAAAAATTTAACCCCGACATAAATTAATTCAGACATGTATATTCTTTGGTTTTAGGAAAACTAAATGTTTTCCATTTTGAGATATTATGAGATTAAGTTCTTTTTGGGCATTGTTTTTCTTTTGGCCAATATTTTTCTCACATAAATATTCTTGTACTTTCTATCTTTTTTATATTTTCAACTACTTTAATTTTAAAAGTTATCATTCATTACTTGAAACCACCACCACTCCATTTTTATAAATTTGAAGTTTTTGTATTCCAAACAAATGTTCCTATTAGAACTAAAACTCAGTTTTTTTATTGTTTTATATAAAATTTTGATGGAATTATTAATATCTTATTGTTATGTTATATAAATATATATATATATATATATATATATATATATATATATATAATATTTAAAATATTAAATAATTTATCTTAAACTGATATATATGTGCTGTAAAATTAAGAAATAAGTATTTACAAGTCTTAATTTGATTTAAGAATATGATAATAGTAGACAAGGATATAAAGAATACTTTATATCCTTGTCATCAATTAGGAATTTTAATTTATAAGTATTATCAAACTAATTTCTTAAATATTATTATAATTAAACTTTTTTATACAATTGTCTCAACCAAAATTTAAATTTGCCAATTCTCCTCATAACAACCTAACTCCCTTACTTTATTTGAAAGAAAAAAACCACAAGAATATCAAAATAAATGTACCCTCTTTGTTAAATTTTACAATACAATTTATATTCATAAGTCTGTTACTTTGATAATCCTTACTTCCTTATGTGTATACAGAAGATATTCCTTAATCAATAATCAAAATTTAATCTTTTTGAGATATAAAAAACCATCTACGTCAATTTCAATTTTCATAACAAAATATTTTCATACAAAAATAAAAAACAAAAGCACAATAAAGTTTAGAAACTCAACTATTTAATGAATACTAAATATAACATACTGATATATAGTCTCTGCATATCACTGGCACTGTTCAATAATGTTAAGGTGTTTTATATTTTATTTAGCTAAATGGAGAGGGGGATTAACCCCAATGATGTTGAGACTGTTTCTCCATATTACCACACTCCTCTCATAAAGGAAACTATATCAAAGTTTTGACAATAAATTAATGGGTATTAATTTCTATTGAAGAAATAAGAGAGAAAGGGTACATAAAGTCCTAGCTCCCTTTTTAACTTCCCCTTTTTAAAACTATATAAAGTATAATCACTGTAGCCCATATAATATTTCATTATGATTCATGCTAAAAAATGGTTCAACAACATGACCCCCTCTCCTTTTAAAACCCCCTCTTCTCTCCTCATAACATTTCAAAGCTGGCAACCCTCTTCTTCCCCACCATCACACCAACCAAACCTCACTCTCCCTTTCTCCCCTGACCCTCTCCCTGCCATGGTCATGGGAGCCTTTGGCCACTTCGAACCGGTCTCCAAATGCAGCACCGAGAACCGGTCTAACCAAACCGTGGCCTCGGACTTGGACGGCACCCTCCTGGTGTCCCCCAGCGCATTTCCTTACTACATGCTGGTCGCCATCGAAGCCGGCAGCTTCCTCCGTGGCCTTGTCCTCCTTGCCTCCGTCCCTTTCGTGTACTTCACGTACATATTCCTCTCCGAGACCGCGGCCATCAAGTCCCTGATCTTCATCGCCTTCGCGGGCCTGAAGGTCAGGGACGTTGAGATGGTCGCGTGCTCGGTGCTGCCCAAGTTCTACGCCGAAGACGTGCACCCGGAGAGTTGGAGAGTGTTCAACTCTTTCGGGAAGCGTTACATTGTCACGGCTAGTCCTAGGGTGATGGTGGAGCCGTTTGTTAAGGCGTTTCTCGGGGCTGACAAGGTGCTTGGGACTGAACTTGAGGCCACCAAATCGGGGACGTTCACTGGGTTTGTTAAGAAGCCTGGTGTGCTTGTTGGGGAGCATAAGAAAGTGGCTCTGGTGAAGGAGTTTCAGGGTAATTTACCTGACTTGGGTCTAGGTGATAGTAAAAGTGATTATGACTTCATGTCAATTTGCAAGGTTGGTCTATTAATCATTCTTTTCTTTCTGTTAAATATGTTTAGAATTGATGTCAACCTATGTTTTTATATATTCTTGGGCCTTGAATGGATAAGAACTCATAAGATAAAAGGAATTAAGTTAAGTTTATATTGTCAGTTAAAATTAACTTCATACATAAACAAAGATTAAATTTATGAAGTTAAACCAGAAAGCTTATATAAAAGTTAATTAAAAAGGGGCATAGAGAAATTAATTTATTTTATCTTATATTTTTTCACTTAAAAATGTTTTTTTTATTAGTTTATCCAAATAAGACCATGATAGTAACTTGGTGTTATGTGTTGATGATTCTTAAAAAGTGTCAAAGATAGGTTGCAAGTAATGAATCTCAGAAGACATGAATATATAATAATACAGCATTACCTAGTGTGGAGTACTCGAGGAAAGAAAACGATTAGAAAGTATCAAGGAAATATGTAAGAAATCACATGATTGCATAAATATTAACTCTATTTGTTGTTTTCATGTGCCATATGTTCATCTTTATTTTTGGAAGAGGGAGCCAGTTTTGGGTTTTGTGACATCTTTTTTTTTAGCTCAATGGAGCTATAGTATTTATTTATTTTTTCTAAATGAAATAAAATAAAAATGCTACTATAGTTTATCTAAAATTGAATTCATGTTTGGTGAGAGCCTTAATGAGCGTGACATGTTATCACATCCTCTCTTTTTGTTCCAGTTTCCGTGTATCTATCTCTGGTGGCACTTGTGAATCCCTCTTATTGTTTGGTTTTATTCCTTCTTTTTTCATATATTTACTAACGTGTAAGTGGTCCCCCTACATTCTATAGCCAATTTATGGACACAACTTACAACAGCCTCAGTTTTGAGCTGTCTATGCCTCCATTTTTCTGTTCTTGGGTTCTTTTCTCATAAGTCATAACCCCTTAACTACTTTTAAACGCTAATAATTATGAGTTTCCCCATTTGTTATTTTGCCTGCACAAACCAAATTCAATTTCCAAATTGAGGAGTATAGATTACCATGAATCTCTCATGCACAAACCACTTTTAACACAAAATCCAAGACATGTTCATAGCTCATGTAAAAAATATGAAAAGGTGTCAAACACATACCCTGCATAGCTTATCATCATTTATTCAGTAAGCACAATCCTTGTGACATTCCCTTTCAACTTAATATAAAAAATAAAATAAAAAATCAATTGTACTTGCTGATTCCCCCCCCTTTAAATCTGGGATTCATGCGAATAATTTTAACCCTTTAGTAATTTTAGCAAAAAGCTATAATGAAATCTTGAGAGTACAAAGATATCCAATACCCTTTAGTATTTCAATATAGTGATAATTTCAAGAGTCAAACCATCATAAAAAATTTAATATTATGAAAACATTACCAATGATTACTTTCAAATTTCGATATCTGTTTCAAAGAGCAATGTCCTCAGCACACTTTTTCTAACATATATACGGTTGGGCTCCACTAAGGGAAAAACTCAGGTCCACTCTTTTTTTCTTAGTGGGACACACATGACATTAACCAAGCAATCATAAATTTTTCTCATATCTCAATTTTTACCCTTACCTTTCTGCTCTCTCTATCTTTTTCTTCTTTTTTTCTCTCTTCTCCTTTTGTCTTTCTTCTCCTTCTCAAAGTGTATACACACCCTTGAGGGAGTAAAAAAAATAATATTTTGGTAACCAAAAATCATAAAGTGTCTCAAACAGTGTTACTACTTATTATCATTTCTCATGTGCCCAATCAAGTCACTAACTGTATTTTCCCTTGCAGGAAGGGTACATGGTGCCAAGAACTAAGTGTGAACCACTACCAAGAAACAAGCTTTTAAGTCCAATTATTTTTCATGAGGGTAGGTTTGCTCAAAGGCCAACTCCTCTAGCTGCCCTCTTGACCTTCCTATGGCTGCCAATTGGCATCATACTCTCCATCTTAAGGGTCTACCTTAACATCCCTTTGCCTGAAAGAATTGCTTGGTACAACTACAAGCTCTTAGGAATCAGAGTTATTGTGAAGGGTACCCCTCCACCGCCCCCAAAGAAGGGTCAAAGTGGTGTCCTATTTGTTTGTAACCACCGCACAGTATTAGACCCTGTTGTTACAGCAGTTGCACTTGGAAGAAAAATTAGCTGTGTCACATATAGCATAAGCAAATTCACTGAAATAATTTCACCAATTAAGGCTGTGGCACTCTCAAGGGAAAGAGAGAAAGATGCTGCCAATATCAAGAGACTACTTGAGGAAGGGGACTTGGTGATTTGCCCTGAAGGCACAACTTGTAGAGAGCCTTTCCTCTTGAGGTTCAGTGCACTTTTTGCTGAACTCACTGATAGGATTGTCCCAGTTGCTATTAACACAAAGCAAAGCGTGTTTTACGGAACAACGGTTCGCGGACACAAGTTGTTGGACCCCTACTTTGTGTTCATGAATCCTATGCCAACATATGAGATCACTTTCTTGAACCAGCTTCCCAAGGAGCTCACATGCAGTGGAGGGAAATCAGCGATCGAAGTTGCAAACTACATTCAAAGGGTTCTTGCAGGGACTTTGGGATTTGAGTGCACCAATTTGACTAGGAAGAGCAAATATGCAATGCTTGCAGGAACAGATGGAACAGTTCCATCTAAGGAGAAGGCTTGAAAAGAGAGAGGGATAAATTAAGCCCCCTTTTGATTATTCTGTATTGGTGCCCAATGTGTTTCCACAACACATAGAATTATGATAGAAATAAAATCTGATCATTGTGGCCGGTAAAAAAACAAAAATTACAGTTTATGTATATTTTGTTATTCTGATATATACAAATCATAACGACTGTTATTGGGTCATTCCTGAAATCTAGTTACTACATGTTTTTGCCTTAAAGGTTTTATTACTTTTACCCATATAGTCTGTGTCAGTATGAATATGAGATAGGTGTGCAAGATGTAGGACAGATAGACATGTGGCACATGGGATCATAAGGTGCATTAATTTTCAATAAAGCAGTAATGTTATATTGTTGTAGTATCATTAACTTGCAGGCAAGTCCAGCTAGAACACTGACAAGCATGTCTAAACCAAGATAAATATGCCTTAATGGTAGAAAATGTACATATGACATAGCAAGTTAACGTGATCCTTATATTACGGAGAGGGGTCTTTCTCAGCTAAATTGGTACGGGACTAATCAACCAAGGCAATAGAATGCACTCAATTCACTTAGAAATAAGACAAAATGTCCAATAAAAGCACCAGCAAAGTCTTGGATCCCAGCAGCAGCAGAGCTAACATATATGTGTGCACAATTGCACATTGATCATTGATGTCCTCATGAACTAAATGTGCTTGACTAATCAGACAACACTACGGTGAGATTCGATCAGGGTAATAGTTCTTATATTTAATATAACAAATGATTGTCAAATACAAATGATATTTAAAAATGAAAATTTGCAAGTGAGGGGGTAGAGGAACTCATTCCCACCTTCACATGTGGGAATGAAATTAAACTAGTGCATAAGAAGAAAAATTTAACTAGTGAAATTATTAAGTTTTCTCTCCACTTTTGTTTTCATTTACCAAAAATCCATTAGGTGTTTTGAAATTATCTTTAGATTTTCTCTAGCAACTTGTTTTCCTTTTGTTCCCACTAGCTAACTATTCAAGCCTCATCAAACACCCGGTCATTAATATTTGGATTAAAGTAGCCTCAACAACCTAACTTCTGAAACACAGTCACATCAAAATGCTCAAGGTTGGTTCAAGAAGTCATTCCCCCATTTTGATGACTTAGTATTAGTTTGTGGGGGAAAAAAAGGGCACTGGGATGCAGATGCTGAAAAATCTGGGTGATGCAGTTGAGGCAATGGATAAAGAGAGACATGATATATTTACATTTAGATGATGATGTAAAAATACATGAGGCTCCCATAACCCATTGATTCTGCACCCAATACTCAGCTTTCAGAGTCCCCATGCCTTTGTTTATTATGTTCAAAATTCAACATCTAGTACAAGGTAAAAAGAGGAAATGAATGAGTATGAGAGCTCCAAAGAGTCAAAGACAACATGGGTGACCTCATTAGCTGCTTCAAGCATGGAAAAGAAGAGTAATGTGTAGTGGATTACTTCTTTCACAGTGGATCCTGAGTCCTTGCACACGAGATTTTAGCAAAAACCCTGCGTCTTATAATTATTTATACAATTTCTTTCTTACTTTTATGGATCATTAAGCTATAAGTACATATACTGGGTTATTTTATTCTTTTTTTTTTTTACTAAAAATATTTTTTAAAAAATAAGTTAATTTACATTTCTTAAAATGTTTCACTCAATTTGAACATAAGAACGAAATTTTATTAAGGATACAATATGTGTTATTCCCAAAATAAATTAAACGTTATAAAACATGAAACCATTTCTAGCATGAAGTTGAGAAAATGAAAACTGAAATATAAATATATATGTTCATTTGTTTTACAAGTTGATATGTCACATCAAAGGGATCCCCACTCCGACCCAAGAACAAGAAACACCAGCATTTCCCCATCATAGGCTTAGAATTTGAGGGTTTTCAAATTTGGTAGGAACTAATCTTGATAAATGTTATGGCATGTATGATAATTGAGAAAAAACATGATGAAAGGGTAAAGTGGTCGCAATGCACCATATATGCATAAAAGAAACAATCATGTGGAGTCTGATTAGTGGTAACTGTAGAATCAATGCACTCACAGTAAACATCATAATAACACTGCAACAGCATTTTAAAGCCTGTGAAATATAGTATCTTAGATCATATATATAGTGAGAAAAAGCCTTTCCAAATACAACGATGTGGTACTAAAAATGTGTGTGCCAATTGCAAGATGAACCTAACTTGATAGGGAGGCTATTTATGGATGAGATAATGTTTAACTAAATAAGAGGCTGTGGTCCTTTCTTCTTCAGAGAAAGTTGGAGGATTAGGGTCCATTTTGCCATTGTCTGTACTCTTTAATGACTAATGAAACTACTCAGACAGTTCAATAAGCATGTGGATGTGCCAGACTGGGACATTGCCAAAGCCGGACTAGAATTTCTGATAGCATCTGGTGTTTGATTGGATGCTTAGTTTCTGTACTTGGATCTATCTAACAGACACAAATTGGAGGCAAATAAAATCGTATTTGGACACTGTTATTTCTCAAAGTACATTCTTAAAAAGTGCTAAGAGGTTTGATTCTTTTGTAACCCTCCTCTGCCTGTTTATTTTTTTTAGGAGATCGCAGGTATTTTTTTACAAGAGACAATCCTATACTTGAGATGGACAGTGAAATTTCTTCTCTTAATATTTAATGCAAATGTCTACTCAGAATTGGAGTTTAAGTTAATCTACACACTTGATAGTATTAATTTAAACTTATGAGAAAATTAGTTGTTCACTTAATATTATAGTCTTCTCGATTTATTCAAAGGGACCGGTCAAGAGATGTAAGATAGACCATCACATCTCACAAGTTTGAATCATCATTCATCTTAAAATGAGGCTTAATTATTGTAACATTTAAATTTGGAAACTATTCTTATTTTGAAGTGTCATGTCATCACCTTATTTTAAAATTTTGATGACTCTTCATTGTTAAATAGTAGTCATTTTGACTAATAGATTGAAGTTTTGTAAGAAATACAATACTGATAATCATACAGTAGATAATGCGGAAAAAAAAATGAATTGACTTTAATACATTATTCCCAACAATTAAATTTTTGCCTATACATAATCAAACGATCTATGTGTTCAAAGGCGTCAAATAGTTACTTGGAAATCTTTTCAACAAAAGGGTGCATTTTTTTTTTTATAAAATTAAAAAATCATTATTAATAAGTTTCTAAATTTAGACTTTTAAGTAAGATAAAACACGTATCTGTTAGGGAACAAAAGATAACAGCAGGGGCAGGGGTCAAAATAGCAAACCAGGGATACAAGAGGAAGCAAAGCCCAAAAGAAAGGAAGAATGGTGAGATCGTTCAGCAAAGGAAGGCACCAGGCACTATGAGACAAATTCTGTTATTGCAGATCATTCCAGAAGCTTTTATGTTATTAGGAAGCCTATATATGTAAATAACAAGCAAGGAAATCAATGAGAAATATACAAATTACCTCTTCTTCCCTGTGTCTTCTTCTTCTCCTTAAGAGGTTGCTGGTGCCTCGAAGTTTAGGGAGTGCTAACATTGGTGCTCTTGTTACTTCTTCTTCTTCCTTCAATGGTGGAATCCACGAGATCCACAGTTACTTCGGATCAGCTGGAGGATGCTCTTACCAAGCTCACCACTCACAAAATTTATCTCACTCACACTATTCAACAACTCATGCACAAAATCGATGCTCTCATTCATCATCTGCCGCAACCCGCACCACCCAGCCACTTCCCTTCTTCTTCTGCCATCACCGCCTCCCATGGCTACCTCTCCCTTTAATCCGACCATGCTAGACCACAGCACCCACCAGTCCACCTCTTTCCGCCACCTTCCTCTTCCACTACCACCCCATCTTCTTCCTCTGCAAAGGCACTCCTTGCACACACACCCATGCCGACTCCACCGCTCATGTTGACTCCGCCGCTCATTCCGACTCCGACTCCGCCGCCCACGCCACCTCCACCTCCACTCCCCGCACTAAGGTAGCAACATCCCACACCGGTGCCGACCCCTCCTACCATTGTTGTCATCCCCCTCCTTGTTAACAGCAAGCCCCACGCGCCCTCCGACTGCCGTTAGGCAACTCTTTTCCAAATCTGCAAGGAGTACCCCAGTCACTGCATCCTTTCCTCGGATCTCTGTTCATTTTCCCTCGTCACAATCGCCGCCAAGGTCGGGGGCACGGAGCTCGACCACTCCTTCATCTTCACCTTTTACGCTACTATTGACGCCGTAAAATGGCTATACTTCCGCAACACTAACCACCTTTCACTCATTCCTTCACCCATTTTAATTTGGGATCCCGGTTTAAATTTTGGAGCCATGGTTGTAGCCCCAACACCTTGAGGACAAGGTGTTTTTGATGGGGCAGGGAGTGTTAGGGAACAAAAGATAACAACAGGGGCAGGGGTCAAAATAGCAAACCAGGGGTACAGGAGGAAGCAAAGCCCAAAAGAAAGGAAGAATGGTGAGATCGTTCAGCAAAGGAAGGCACCAGGCACTATGAGACAAATTTTGTTATTGCAAATCATTCCAGAAGCTTTTTTGTTATTAGGAAGCCTATATATATGTAAATAACAAGCAAGGAAATCAATGAGAAATATACAAATTACCTCATCTTCCCTGTGTCTTCTTCTTCTCCTTAGGAGGTTGCTGGTGCCTCGAAGCCAGTAGTTTACGGAGTGCTAACAATATCTAAGATTTTTATCCTTAAATATAAAAGGCTTTCACGTGAGAAAACTTAGGAAAATAGGACTTGATCTAGGTGATATTGAATCATGTTATGTAAAAACAAATTCCACCAAAACAAACGAAGAAATTTAATGTCAAACACCTTTCCCGTTTCAGTTAACATCTCAGAAAAATAGCATTCAGCATTCCTAAACACCAAAACTGATTCAAATCTACAATAATACGATTACTAACAAACTAATAAACTAACAAAATGCCATCTTCAATAACACTTCTAAACATTGAAACAACGCTACTAAAAAATATACTTTTAATATCATCAGGTTAATATCAGTTTTTTATAAAACCAATGTTAACAAAAATATGATGGCATAATCATAAATAACGTAAGTTTATTAACGATTTTTCAAAAACGTGATGTTAACGAAAGTTCGTTAACAACAATTTTTTTGTAAAACTGCATTGCCTTGTATTGTTCTATTTATAATCTTTTTTCATGCTCACTCTCACTCTCACTCTCATTCTCTCTGTCCGCAGCGCTTCAGTCTCACTCTCACTCTCTCTATTTTCGACCTCACTCTCACTCTCACCGTCACTCTCTGCGACAGCCGTTCAACTCTACAGCCTCAAATCCTCAACTCTGCAGCTGAGACTAGGGCACGAAAGGTTAGCCTGTCTACTTTGTTCTCCTTCTCGTTTTCCACGTTTCATTTTCTATGTCTTCGTCCGCCTGAACACATTCTCACTGTTAGGTCATCCAGTTCCATTAGGTCCAAATAGTATTCTTGAGGAGACACCAGAATTGGCTTATTTTCCTTTACGTAAAGAACCTGATGGTAGCATTTGGGGGATGGATGATGTGGCTAGTTAAAGCACCACGGACTTTACAGTGATGCTTAACCAGTTGTGTCATGTATGTACTTATTGTGGAGTAGTAGTAATACTGATTTGATTTGTTGAGTACATGGGCAATTTATTGGCTTGCTGCTACAAAATTTTCCATGCAGTGTGGCCCACATTATTATGGTCCTGATTTGGACTTCTAAGCTCACAAGGCTATAGGAAATTAATTTGAGAGTTAGAATGTTAAGTGCTTCTTTGAGAAATTACTAAGTAGTTCCAGATGATTGTAATTTTTATTTGATATGTAATTGGGTATTATTATCTTTTAGAAATTGAAATTTGAATAGATGCTATGTAAAAATCAATTGAAACTATAGACAAGTAGTGATCCTATGTTATCTAATCATTTCTCTTTTAGTTTTATGTCATTTTGACCATATGAGTAATGCTAGAAATGAAGAAGAATTCTCTCAATTGGAATTTAACATGAGAGGTTAAATTAAATTCATTTTATCCTAGTGTGTTTGGTTCTGTGTTGTGGTGAAAAATATCTCTTTTTTTTTCATTACCAAATATAATCATAATATAATTATTGTTACAGCAATATTATGAGTATAAAGGATTTGATGGAGTGTTGTAGAGGAGTGTGGTATTGACTAATATTTGGGTGTTGTTGATTTAGAAGTGTGAGCGAGGTGACCTACAAACTCCTAATTCATGAATTGAATTGGCTAAACGTATCTCTTTTGTGTTATGAGGGTGGCTGTGAGAACATGTGGGATTTGTTATTGATACATTCATCACACATGTGGGCTTTAAAAACTATAGAAACATGAATTGATTAATTGTTACTTGTTTTTCAGTTTTAAGATTGATCTAGCTAAGTAGTACTATTGATTAACATTAAGTGAATATGCAATATCGACCCTCTGATATATTAATATGCATCCTAAGTCATGTTATGTTTCAATTTTTTTGTGTTATTGTTAAGAGTATGATAGGACAGTGTGTTAGTATACTAAGTTGGCAGCAGGTGTTATCTGTTAGCAATTACTTTCTTTTATGATGCATACTTAGGTTAGCTTCCTGATACTATGCTAGCAATTGCTTACATGTATCGGTTGAACACAATTGAATAATTGATTCAAATTAACTCTATTGACAGATTCATTATAATTTTTCGCAAGTTGTCAAACAATTTATTTTCTATACATCATATATTGTATTCGTGTTTTCTTATCGAGCATTCTGAAATCATTGATTAAATAATAAAAATAAAATATACTTCCTTATACTTGCTGCAATAAATTCAAATCTTTAATTTAATTCTCTCACTTAGCATACACAAATGGTGGAGACATCTAATCTCCAATGTTCAATGAATTCGTAGGCACTTTTTATTTTTCTATTTGTATCGTGATCATGACATTCGTTGTTGAACATTACGGTAACCATCATTATAGATATGAATTTTTTTCATAAACTTTTGATGTTTTTTTTTGTTACAAATGCTTTTATAACTTGTTGAATGTGATTAATACTATTGTTTCATATACAAGTTATGTTCATCATGAGTAAACCTTAGATTTCCGTTTAAGATTCAATACAATGATTCTTGTGGACAATTTGCATTAGTCATTGTTTTGAATCTTGAATTGTCCGTTTGGACAGTTTAGAAAAAGTCATTTATTTATAGTAGATTCATACGTAAAGGTTAACTTTCATTTCTTAAATTTGATGAAATTTTGGTAAGTGCATTTCACTTTGTTTTCTGGGTGCATACTTGATTGTGGTAGAATTCATCTCACTGCTTTCATGTGATGTACTTGGAGATAAACGCGAAATGCGGCTGAAATTTCATCAAATCTAAGAAAATAAAGTTAACATTTACGTATAAGTCTACTATAAATAAATGTCTTCCTGAATAGGATAGGGTCACACCCTTAATGAAAAAAGTGAGATTTTCATGCATGGAATCACTAGCTTTGTGAGTATCAATGAGTTATTAATTAGATGGATCAAAGCTGAATGAATGCAACTCGCATTAGCCCTGCGTATGAGGAAGGCGTTGAACAGTTCTTACAATTTTCTTTTGAAAGAAGTCGACCGAATGAGGATGGAAAACAAAATAGAAAATGTCAAGGCCCCCATCTTAAGTCTTAAATGCCTCCCCACAAGCCCCTTTTTTAATTTAGAAATGTTAATTATTAGTTTTGTTAATTTTTTGTTAGGAAAAGGGATCAAACCCGTGACCTTTCCTTCCTTTCCTTTTTTCTTAACCGTCCAATCAATCGTATATCTCCTCTCCCACAAGTCCTTTATACTGGCATGTAGAAAATCTTCAATACCAAGTTGCTGCTTCTACAACATCAGATGTAGAAGCATGAGCAACATTAGCTAGGTATGCATGTCAACGGGTGAAAATAAATCTCTTCTAATGCTAATTAAAATTTTGACATTCAATCAAATCAAATGAAAAAAATCAAATGTTTGGTGTATCATCCTTGATTTTCAACTTTTCGATGGCTCACACTATGACACTTCATGCGATGACACTTTACTCAACATCCTTTCTGGTCAGAATCCTTCACCGATCAAAACCCTTTGTTGGTAGCCCTTTTCGAGACCTTGAAAATCAACTATGTATACTTTCAGGATCATTGACTAACCACACAAACCAACCTCACTCACACACTTTCCGGGAAACTTCCCAGAAGGTCATTCATCTCATAACTACTCCAAGCCAAGCACGCTTAACTATGGAGTTCTTAAGTCATAGGCTACTGAAAATTAGGTGCATTACAAATGGTATCATAGCATACCTTTGTCCTAGTACGGTCTAGTTCGAGGACAAACCAGGTAGAAGCTGGTGGGCATGTAACACCATGATCGAATCACACCAGTGTCAGAGGAATCTAGAGGCTGTGTAGATATGGGACTGTACAGTTGAGGATAATTTAAAGGAATTAATTGGTACTACTTATACCAACAAGATGCATCTACTTTTCGGTAGCCCATCACTTAAGAACTTCATAGTTAAGCATGTTTGACTTGGAGTAGTTAAGGGATGGGTAACCTTTTGGGAAGTTGTCCAAAAAGCATGTGAGTGAGAAGAAAGCATGCTGAAAAAGTCTCGTGTTGGTTTATGGCGTCAATCATTGATCCTCAAAGCAAGCAAAGTTGATTTTTAAGGTTTCATAAAAGGCTACCTACGAAGGGTTCTAACCAACAAGAATGTTACGTGAAGTGTCACCACGTTAAGTGTCGTAGTGTGAGAGCCTCTGAGAAGTAAAAAATCAAAGATTTTACATTTAGCGGTATCATAGAAAATTTGAACCTTTTTACTTGTGAGTTATGTATCTTCCATGTTTTCCTATGTGTACTCTATGCAAGTGTTTGCCATTGTTTGAAGTATGCTGAGTGCTTTGGTCATTCGCTATACGATATATCCTTGTTGCGCTATTGTGAAATATTGAGACTAGCCATCTCAATAATTTGTGCGATGTGAATAAGACATTATGGCAAGTGAAAATCGAGGTGCATTCCTTTTTTGTTTGATTTGATGGCCCTTAAGTAGGAACGTTGTTGTGCTTACTATGGATTACTCTTTATTGGTGCTTTATATAAGGAAGTTTCCTTTGATTATCACACATAAGTACCTTTCTTATACATTAGAACATGAAATGCATGTATTTTTTTTCTAGATGAAGAGTGTAGAATAAGTGTATCCCTATGTATGTGTCCTTTTCCCCCAAGTTTTATTTTGGTGATTTTTTTGTATCCCATTTTATTGAAATAATTCCATGGTCGTTGTATTGGTGTTTGATATCCTATCTAGATATGATTTGTTTAGAACAGCCAGGAAGTTGAGTGATTCATATGTGTGGAAGCAAATCTTTCCAAGTTTATTTTGATGATGCCAAAGACTCAAGTCAAGAATCAAGAGTCAAAACAAGTTTCAAGAATCAAGAGTCAAAACAAGTTTTAAGAATCAAAGAGTCGTTCAATCAAGAATCAAAAGTCAAGTGAAGAGTCAAAATTCAAGTGAAGAATGAAGATTCAAATAAAGATTCAAGAGAAGACTCAAGATATGCAAGAACTTCAAGAAAAGTATCGAGATAAGTATAAAAATATTTTTTCAAAAGAAAAGATTGAATAGCACAATTTTGTTCAAGAGAATTTTTCAAAGAAAAATCTTTTACCAAGAGTTTTACTCTCTGGTAATCGATTACTAGAAGACAGTAATCGATTACCAGTAGCCAACATTCTTTTCAAATTGATTTACAAAGTAGTAATCGATTACCATGAGCATGTAATCAATTACCAATGTTTTTTAACATTGAGATTTCAAATTTCAAGAGTCACAACTTGTGATAAAACATTTTCAAACTTGTGTAATCGATTACCAGTGTTTCAAAATGTTTTGATTTTTAAATTTAAACATGAAGAGTCACATCTATTAATGTGTAATCGATTACACTATGATGGTAATCGATTACCAGTGACTTATTTTGAAAAAAATAAATTACCAAAAGTCACAATTCTTAAAGTGACTAGTTTCTGAAGATTTTTTAAGAGTCACAATTTTTAAAGTGACTAGTTTTCAAAAAGAGTCACAACTTTTAAAGTGACTAGTTTTCAAAAGAGTCACAACTTTTAAAGTGACTAGTTTTAAAGAAATTGCCAAGAGTCACAAACTTTAACTTGAGTCATCAAATGACTATAAATATGTGATCATGGCACGAATTTCAAAGAGATTCTTTTTATTCTAAAACATATTCCTTGCATTAAAAAAGATAGATTCCTTTCATCCAAAAAAGATTTCTTTCATTCATTCAAAGCATTCTTCTAAGAGTTTTTGTTCAATACTTTCTTTATTCAAGAAAAGTTCATTGGCCAAACACTTGTGCTATTCTTCTTCTTCATTCTTTCTCCCTCTTGACAAAAGAATTCAAAGAACTAATCTTCTAAGAATTCTTTTGATTCTTTCCTTCTCCCTCTTGCCAAAAGAATTCAAAGAACTAACCATCTGAGAATTTTGTGTAAGAAGCAGGTAACTTCTTGGTTGTAATAGTGAACACAAGGGAGGGTACATCCTTTGTGGTTTGCTTCAAGTAGAGGATACATCTACTTGGTTGTTCAAAGAGAACAAGAGAGGATACATCCCTTGTGGATCTTTTCTTGTAAAGAATTTTACAAGGTTATTGGAAATGTTAAGAACCAGTGGTTGCTTGGGGACTGGATGTAGGCACGAGTTGTGGCCGAACCAGTATAAATCTTGTGTTTGCCTTCTTCTTCCCTACACTTTTTACTTTTCTATTGTGCTCTTTTTATTTCCGCTTTACTTTAGTCTAAGTTATTGTTTATATTCTTTACTTTCTCATAACTTAGTAGTAAAGCCTAATTGAATCTAGTAATAATTAAGAAGGATAAATTTTTAATTATTCAAGACACGTTCATAATTAATTCAACCCCTTCTTAATTATTCTGAGGCTACTTGATCCAACAATATGATCGAAGGGTAAGAGGGATAAGGGTTCTCTTTGTTGTAATGAATGCATGAGCACTCATGCATGCATTTATGTATGTGCCACTTGGTGTGCATGATTTTTTTTTTGCTTGCTTTTATGTGCACCTTCGTGCGTGTGCATGTGTTTGAAGGGAATGCGATTCTTCCAAACTTTGGAATGCTTAATTCATGTAATTCCTACGTGTAAATTGTATGTTGCCTTCATATTGGCGATTTAGTAATTTTGAGTTATTGTAATTGGGAATTTATGACGTTATTATATTTCCCTTATTATTATTTATGTTTCATATGCCATTGAGTTGTCAATAGAATATCATACAATTATGAGTTAACTTATTATCTAGCTTGAGAATGGAAGTAAGGATATTGTTATTTTTAGATAAGGGGATGATGACCTTAGACTAAGCTAGGATAGGCCAAGTGAGAGATGTTACCTTAGTCAATTTCTATGTAATAGGAACCCTATGGCAAACCCTCACATATGTCCTTAAGTTGGGGTTGATAAAAAATAAGTAGACATACCAACCTTGTAGCAACCGAGATAGTGTAGAGGTAGTGCCACTTAGAAGAGCAATAATTGATAAAAGTAGATTTCCTACAATTACCTATGTCCTAAGTTGATATTTGAGTTAAGTTAATCACCTTAATCAACAATTATGTTTAAGATATAAACCTAGTGTAAAGAAGGAAATACGTGATGTGTAGGTGCAGTAGGAAAGATCGTTGCAAGTGTCTAGAGTTATGTCCATCGTAGGCATGATAGACTTGCATAGACCGTTAGATGCCTAATGAGTGGGGGAGAACTAGTCGTGATATACATCAACTTAGTTTGAGCCTAACTTTGAAGAATCCTTTATGACCATAAGATTTTGATATTTAAGGAAAATTTTAAAAGAAGATAGATGTTTAGGAAGATCATGTGGTTTGATCATGATTTTTGAGGACAAAAATATTTTATAGGAGGCAGAATTGTAACACCCTATGTTTTGAATACTAGGATTATATCATAAGGAAAACTCTTATTAGGATCATTCTGTTATATTTTCTGTAAATATTTGTTATTATTATTTTATACTATTAGTTTTGTCCGAAGCATGTACTTGTATTGTGATAGTGTATGTGTTCCTATACACGTGTGTATTTTGTGTATATTATTAAATTGTTGTTGTTGTTGTTGTTGTTGTTGTTGTTGTTGTTGTAATCGTCTTTATTATATTATATTGTATTGTATTTGGTGTTAGAAGAGTATTAGATTAACTTCTTATAATTAAAATACATAAAAGGTTGTCTAAGTCTTGTGTTAGTTTTATGATGACAACCCAGGATAGACCACGTCATATCTTGAGTTATAGTTATCCGTTTGAAATGTTTTCTGCATTGTTGGAAAGCTTGCTGAAAAAGCTACAATTCATTCATACACCTTAGAAATTAAAATCAACTTCTATCTTAGAGAAAATTAGCTCCAAAGTAGGCCACTTGACCATTAAAAAGCACTCTAAGTCCCACATTGGACAAAATAACCTTATGAACCCCATTCTTCCCATATATAGAGAGGAAACCAACAAGCCTTATATTTACCAAAGATCAGCCAATATTTTTATGTTTCCCTTTGAGTTTTCAAACTCGGGGAATTTATCAGCTTGAGATTGTGTTTTAAATCACAACCAAGTCTTTGTCATAGTAAGAGTTGTCATGGAGAATGTGGTGGATGAAGTTATTGCGTCAAAATGTTCTTGGGAGCGGTCTTGATATCAGCTTTTTTTTCCTTGCTGACGAATTGTTTCATTTGAGGTTAGGGCGAGTGGGTTCTCTCTTTTTCTTTTGTTGTATGAGTGGTAATGAGTCAAAAGTAGATTGTATGATTGTTAGGGAAGTGATAAGGAATGAAAGATAGCAACAAAAGACATACTCAAGGAGAAAGAACCAAAGGTGCAAGCAGGGGTGAAAATAGAGAAGCCCAAGAGAAAGGTCACGAAACCAGCATACCTCAAGGAAATTGGTTGTGTGCGATTAGTGTAATCTTGCCGAGAATAAGTTATCTGCCATTAGGGGACAAAGATAACAAATTTGTTATTTGTAATATTCCTGCATAGCAAAAGGACAAATTCAGTTATTAGGAAAGTATTATAAATAGCAGTGTAAATAAAGCAAGAGGCATGAATGAGAAATATAGAAGCACTTTCTTCTTTGCTACCTTCTTCTTCTTCTCCCTTGAATTCTGGAGGCCCTGGCACCTCGAAGCCAGTATAGGGGATGCTAACATTGGTGCTCTCGTTCTTTTTTCAATGGCGGAATCCACGAGATCCACAGTTACTTCCAATCGGCTGGAGGATGCTCTTACCAAGCTCACCACTCACCAACTGTATCTCACTCACACTATTCAACAGCTCACTGACAAAATCGATGAGCTCATTCATCATTTGCCAAAACCCGCACCACCCAGCCACTCACCTTCTTTTTCTTTTGCCATCCCTGCCTCCCATGGTTGTTTGTCCCTTTACTCTGACCATGCTTGACCACAGCACCCACCAGTCCACCTCTTTCCGCCACCTTCCTCTTCCACTACCACTCCATCTTCTTCCTCTCTGAAGGCACTCCTCGCACACACACCCATGCTAACTCCGCCAATCATGCCGACTCAGCCACCCATGCCACCTCCGTCGACCATACCGACTCCACCTCCACTCCCCGCACTAAGGCAGCAGCATCCCACATCGGTGCCGGCTCCGCGTACCATTGCTGTCATCCCTCTCCTTGCTAACAACAAGCCCCACGCGCCTTCCGACCGCTGCTGGGCCACTCTTTTCCAAATCTGCAAGGAGTACCCTAGCCGCCGCATCCTTCCCTCGGACCTTTGCTTATTTTCCCTCGTCACGATCGCCGCCAAGGTCGGGGACAAGGAGCTCAACCACTCCTTCCTCCTCACCTTTTACGCTACTATCGGCGCTGCAAAATGGCTCTACTTCCGCAACACTAACCTCCATTCACTCATTCCTTTACCCATTTTAATTTGGGATCCCGGTTCGAATTTTCAAGCCATGGTTGTAGCCCCAGCACCTTGAGGACAAGGTGTTTTTGATGGGGTAGGGAATGTTAGGGAAGTGATAAGGAATGAAAGATAGCAGCAGAAGACATGCTCAAGGAGAAAGAACCAAAGGTGCAAGCAGGGGTGCAAATAAAGAAGCCCAAGAGAAAGGTCACGAAACCAGCATACCTCAAGGAAATTGGTTGTGTGCGATTAGTGTAATCTTGTTGAGAATAAGTTGTCTGCCATTAGGGGACAAAGATAACAAATTTGTTATTTGTAATATTCCTGCATAGCAAAAGGACAAATTCAGTTATTAGGAAAGTATTATAAATAGAAGTGTAAATAAAGCAAGAGGAATGAATGAGAAATATAGAAGCACTTTCTTCTCTGGTACCTTCTTCTTCTTCTCCCTTGAATTCTGGAGGCCCTGGCACCTCGAAGCCAATATAGGGGGTGCTTACAATGATCTTAGGTTTATGATTATAGTAAGTTTATTTTCTTGGATGGGTTGTGAATACCTTGAAACACTTTGTTTTGTTATGATTTGGGTGAATTTAATTGTTGTATGTTTTTTATGTTTTGCCATGTTGATGTTCTTGAAATTGAATTTGATAATTGATATTGGACGCACATGTTGATTTTCTGGTAGAAACTGTTAACTTAGAATACCAAAACGTGTACTTAAATGATAGAATTAGACTTTGTGTTTTTCAAAAGAGTTATATCCCTAGGTCTTATATAGTTAAGTGATTTCACTCAAAAAGGATTTATATAACTCCAGATATTGCAATTTTAGTGAGTAAAGGTTAAGCTGTCAAAATTATGCGGTCAGTTTCTATATTTCCTAATTTTAGGTTTCTAAACGATTGAAAGGGATTTTGAGGTCAGCATAGAAATTTTAGATAAATGTCTTATCTTTCTAACGAGATGAGAACCAACTTAATAGGATTAGTACAACTCTGGACATGATTATTATACTCTATGAAGGTCATAGTAACAAAGGAGGAAAAATGAGTGTGTAATATTGATATCATAATGAGTAGTAGTACAATGCATGATGTTTATACTTATGATTTAACAAATGAAGTGATGTGATGATATTGTTGTGTAAACGAGTGAATGTGCCCATGATTGATATTGTGACCGAATGCATGATGCCCACGAGTATATGTGAAAGTAATATGTCATGGTATGCGTATGTGTTGTGAAATATGTTAGGAGAACCTATCCTCATGGATAGAAATCTCCTAGGAAATTCAAAAATAAACCATGTGCATATTGTCTATGAACCATGCATCATGTTGTGCGTATGTGTTTTAAAGTAAATAACTTTTATAAACCTAACTGGGGAGGCCATGAATGAGTTGATGTATGACTCTGACCTTGGGGTTGCAACAATTTGGAATCTCCTTTAAGTTCATGTTGATCACATGTGTTACAATATCCTTGCAAGGCTGAAACACCCTAAAGCGTTACCATCGGTTTCATCTCGGTGAGAGTGAGAGTGTCGGGTTATGTGGCAATTTTTTGACTACGTGGACTCCCAGGTTACATTCATAGTATTTTCCAAAATGGTACCACATGCATACGAGTCTACGAATCTAATTTACATCACATTTCATCTGTGAATTTGTGTATGGAATGTTTGATTTGGATGAGGCATGCTTGTGTTGTGGAATGAAATTATCTATAAATGTATCTTATATCTTTATTTTAAATTTATTGTGAGATTTATCTCACTTTGTATCTGTTTATCTTGTTTTTGTTTTGACTAAATATCACCTTTACTTGGAAGGTTATGATGATGATGCTACATTGAGAGATTTAGGTCTCCACTTTATATCACTATTAACAAGACTTTGAACCCGTGCGTTGCAAGGTTTTTTTTTTTAATCGTGTGTGTGTGTGTCTATATATATCATTTTATGTTTATTTATTTATATAAACAAAAACAACAATTTTTAAATATTTTGTATTATGTTAAACATAATTATATTATTAATGAGAAATTTAATTAACTATATTTTTAATTGAGTTAATTTTATCTTAAAAATTAAGTATATTAAAATTTATTGTAATTTTTGTTCATTCAAATAATAATGGGACCCAATATCTTTTGAAAAATAAATGTACATAAATAAAATTATCTATTTTAAAGATTTTTAGTAGTGAAAAAAATATATAAATATTAAAA
>NC_038254.2:47771548-47775691 GCF_000004515.6 Glycine max | reverse complement strand
GGTGATCACTCAGAATTCTGATTGATCTATGCATTGTGAAGCTGAAGCAGTAGAACATACGAACAAAAGAGATACAGGCCATCAAAATTTGGCATTGGACAATAAGACAGTAGATTCAACTATGCTGAAGATGGGAGATTCAGCTAAAGTTGTGATCAAACAAGACATGAAGGGAAGAGAGCATAAATATGGGTTTAACAACAATCAACGTGAGAAGCCAGAGAAGAAAAGGATGGTGGATGATGAAACTGGCGACAAACATGAGCTGAATGAAGTCCTAAGGAGGCAAATTGAAACAAAAAACCGATGCCTCAATAAGAGAAAAATGTAGTTGTCACTTACTAGGTTTGGTGACCTCTGTCTCTGCAGAAAATTACATTAGCCGATGTTAATCAATTCTCCTTCATCATGATCATTTCTATTTGCATGAACTTCGTCAGCTTCTTCTTCTCCAACAACGTTACCAGTGATTTGAGCGGTCAAAGGACTAACATAGGTGTCCATGTATGAATCATCATCTTCTACATTAACACCAACTGTTTTGCCCTGCAGAACCATGCACCACCTTTCATCACAAGGGTCTTGCACGTAAAATACTTGTCTAGCTTGTTCTGCCATGATGAAAGGGTCATTGTGGTAACCAAGTTTCTTTAGATCTACCAGGGTAAATCCTATATCATCGGTGCGCACACCGGTCTTGCTGTCAACCCATTTACATTTGAAAACAAATACTGTAAATTTCACATAATTAAGCTCCCAAATTTCATCAATGAACTCAAAGTAAGGGATGGAAGCTACACAGGGATTGGCGTCATTGACACTTGCAAAGTGTTGAGATTCAGCCCTTAGGGTGGCCCCGTTGTTCTGCATTGTACTTTTGTCATCTTATGCTTTTGTGTAAAATGAATACCTGTTTATGTCGTATCCTTGCCAGGTTATAACATTTCTTTTAGGCCCATCTGCTAGTTTTCTTAATGTTTCTGATGCATTCTCATCTGCAAAGATTGTATCTTTAAACCAATCACAGAAAGTTTTGTTATGCTTTTTCAACGCCCAATTCTTTGACATTTTCGGATTATTCTGTTTGACTAAAGCTTCATGCTTAACTATGTATGGCAAAACTTCATTACTATTGTTAAAGACATACAAGTGAGCTTGTAACAAATCTTCTACACTTGGAGTGATCACCTGCAGTCCTCTTGAACCCTTACCACCCACTCTGTCATCATGCTGACACTCAGGAAGCCCAACAGCTTTAGCCTTCTCTAAGTATTCTGAACAAAATTCAATGGTTTCTTCTGCAATGTACCTCTCAACAATAGATGCTTCCGAACGATATAGATTCTTTGTATACCCTTTTAAGATCTTCATGTATCGCTCAACCGGGTACATCCACCGTAGATAAACAGGACCACAACATTTGATTTCTCTGACCAGATGCACAATCAAGTGAATCATGATGTCAAAGAAAGCAGGGGGAAAATACATCTCCAACTGGCACAGTATAATTGCGGCCTCATTTTCCAACTCATCAAACATTACTGGATCAATCACTTTGCTACATATAGCATGGAAGAAAAAGCACAGGCGAGTTATCGTGAACCTGACTTTGTTTGGCAAGATGTCTCGTATAGCCACGGCTAACAATTGTTGCATGAGCACGTGACAATCGTGAGACTTTAAGCCTACAAGCTTAAGCTCCTTCAACTGCACAAGACTCTTAATATTTGAAGAGTATCCTTGTGGAACCTTCACCCGACGAAGACACTGACAAAAACTTATCTTCTCCTTCTTGGATAAAGTATGGCAGGCCGGGGGCAAGTAAATTTTCTTCCCATCAGACCTTGGATGCAACTGTGATCTTATACCCATATCAGCTAGATCTTGACGGGTATTCAAGCCATCCTTCGTCTTGCCTTGAATGTTAAGGAGTGTCCCAATCACACTGTCACAAACATTTTCTCCACATGCATAACATCAATACAATGTCTAACGTCAAGATCACACCAGTACGGAAGATCAAAGAAAATGGACCTCTTCTTCCATATGCAACTCTAACTTTTATCCTTCTTTTGGGTCTTCCCAAATACAGTGTTCAGGTGTTGAACCCGCTGATATACCTACTCACCAGTCAACGGTATCGGTGCAATATCATGCTCTTGACTTCCATTAAAAGCTTTTCTCAGTCGTCTGTAAAGGATGATTGGGTGTTAGAAAGCGGCGATGCCTACTGTAGACTGTTTTTCTCCCATGTTTCAGTTGTATGTAACTTGTATTTTCTTCACAGATGGGGCATGCATGATGACCCTTAACACTGTAACCGCTGAGATTTCCATATGCTGGAAAGTCATTAATGGTACAAAAAAGCATTGCACTCATTTCAAACGTCTCCTTGCGAAACGCATCAAACACTACAACCCCTCCGTCCCACAACTTTCTCAGATCTTCAACCAACGGACTTAGATAAACGCCAATGTCATTTCCTGGCTGTCTTGGGCCCGATATCATCATACACAACATCATGTATTTTCGCTTCATGCACAACCAAGGAGGCAAATTGTAAATTACTAGCAGAGCTGGCCATGAACTGTGTTGAGTGCTTAAGGTGCCATATGGATTCATTCCATCACTGGCTAGTCCAAGTCTAAGATTTCTTGGCTCATTTCCGAAATTCGGATACAAACCATCAATCTTCTTCCACTGGGAGCAATCAGCCGGATGACGGACCATTCCATCAGAAATCCTTCCATTTGCATGCCATGTAAGGTCTTTTGCGTCGTCCTCGTTAGCAAACAGACGCTTAAACCTGGGAATGATTGGAAGATACCACAAAACCTTCGCTGGGGGGCCCTTGTTGGAGTTTTCATCAGAATTGCTTTCCTCTTCATCCTTCACTTTGTACCGTGAAGTCCCACAGACAGGGCATTTGGACATTTCTTGGAATTCATGCCTGTAGAGCATGAAATCATTGGGGCAAGCATGAATCTTCTTATACTCCATACCCATCGGACACAATATATTTTTTTCCTTATAGTAACTTTTAGGCAATGTGTTGTCCTCTGGAAGCAGATTGTGCACTACCTGAAGCAGTGAGGTGAAACTTTTGTCACTCCACCCATACCTGGCCTTCACATTAACCAGACTTAACACAACAGACAACAGGGTTAAGGAATTCTTGCAGCCTGCATACAAAGGCTTCTTAGAATCACTCTGCAATCCTTCATACACAGGGGCGTGTGCTTGCTGGAAAGACTCCTGTCCAAGGTCATGAATCATGTCCTCTAACCGATCTCCCATTTCTACATCAAATGGTTCAGATTGGGACCCACTCTGCATGTCTGTCACTTCACCATGCCATATTCACGTTGTGTAATTCTTCTTAATCCCATCACACAATAGATGGTCCCGTATGTCATCGAGTAATTGTCATCTTCCATTCAAACAGTTGATGCAAGGACAATAATATTTTCCTTCTTCATTCGGTCGACCTCTTTCTGAAGCAAATTGCAAGAACTGTTCGATGCCATCCTCATATTCTGGGCTCATGCGACTTTCATTCATCAAACTTCGATCCATCTACGCAATTCCATGCATGAAAATCTCACTTTTTTATTTATAGGTGTGGGCCTATCCCATTTAGGAAAATTGTCTTTTATGTTAGCTTCAATCGTCAAGGTTACCATTATTTACAAAAATTTGACTAAATTTCGGCAGCATTTCGCATTGGTCTCCAAGTACACGACATGACATCGGTCAAATGAATTTCCCGATAATCAAGTATGCACTCGGAGAACAACTTGAAATGCAGTGAACCGAAATTTAATCAAATTAATGAAAATAATAATAACCTTCACGAATGAATGTAACATAAAAATACCAGTCTCCCCAAACTGTCCAAACGGACAATTCAAGACTAAATACAATGGCTAATGCAAACTGTCCGCAAGAGTCATTGCATTCAGTCTCAAACGGGAATCTAAGGTTCACTCACCATGAACAACAATTGTTTATATAGCAAATTACACTTATCACATACAAGAACATACAAAAGGTCAAATTCAATTACAGACAAATATAGACATCAACAGTTGTTTATGTAACTAATGGGACGTCGCTTCATTTGAAGGGTGCTTATGGTTTAAT
>NC_038254.2:47768019-47771164 GCF_000004515.6 Glycine max | reverse complement strand
TTGTTTCTGTGTGTGTGTGTGTTTCTGTGTGTATGTGTTTCTGTGTGTGTGTGTTTCTGTGTGTGGGTGTGTTTCTCTCTATGTGTGTGTGTGTGTCTGTGTGTGTGTATGGGGATTGGTCAGAATTCCAGCTTGGCTCTAACAAGAGGGGTCATTCCCATTGGTGGAGGGATATTACAAAGCTATATCATCAGTCGGATCCTAATATTTTCAATCAGCATTTGACCTGGAAGGTTGGGAGTGGGGAAAGAATCAAATTTTGGACAGATAAGTGGCTAGGGACAGACTACACTCTTGAGCAGAAATATATTCAACTTTTTCGGATTAGTAAACAGCAAAGTTCCCTCATCTCTAGCATGGGTAACTTTAATAATGATAGCTGGGAGTGGGATCTCAGGTGGAGGAGGAATCTATTTGATCATGAAAATGATATAGTTGTGCAGTTTATGGAGGAAATAAGCTCCATTCCTATCCAGAGGCATAGTAAGGATTCTATGGTGTGGCTAGTTGAACCCCACGGGCATTACACTACTAAATCAGCTTACAAGTTCTACACTAAACCCAGTACATCAAACTCGGATGGGAAGATATATAGCATAATCTAGAAGTTGAAAATTCCCCCTCGGGTAGCAGTTTTCTGTTGGAGACTCCTTAAAAACATACTACCTACCAAGGACAATCTCCTAAGAAGAAACATTACTATCCAGGATCAAAACTGCCCTTTGTGTGGTAATGCACAGGAGGATGTGGGCCACCTATTCTTCAACTATAATCTGACAAAAGGTTTGTGGTGGGAATCCATGAGATGGATCCGGGTAGTAGGCCCCCTTCCAAGTCACCCAAAGTGCCACTTTACTCAATTCTGTGAAGGCTTTGGGAACCCTGTATATCAGGACATAAGGGGTGGATGGTGGAGTGCCTTGACTAGTTCTATCTAGCACCATAGAAACAACCTGATTTTCCAAGGAAGACCTTTTGATCCATATAAAGTTATGGATCATGCTATATACCTAGTTTGGTCCTAGTTCAAGGCTAAAGATAAAGATTTCAATATTAGCTTAAATCATTGGTCTTCAAATATTTCGAATTCCTTTGGATATTCTGTTGGGCTTTCTTAATTCTGTTGTATTAGGGTGGGTTATTGGTTGGAGGGTAGCACTCTGGTGCTTTGTAACTTTTATTTCTGGTACCACTGGTACTAGTTTACCTATTAATAATATATATATTTTGCCTTCCAAAAAAAAATTTAGATTGGCACCTGATTCGTAGGACCTATGCTTCTGCTAGTCTGCTGGTTTCTACCTTGTATATTTAGTACCTCTGGTACTCACAGTTATTAATACAACTTATAATTTTGCTGATAAAAAAAAAGATAATACAAGAGAGAGAAAAGGGCAGTGGCAGTCACGACATATATATAGAGAAGGGCAGTAGATAAAATTACAAAAACATTCAACACTAACAATGAACAAGTTATGAGAGTTTAAATCACAGTAAATACTTCAAAGATATCAGTCCAATGAAACAAAGGTCATGTAGACAGGCATAGCATAAGTTACAAATATACCAGTAATGCATACAACAACAATTTCAAATTAGTTTTTGAATCAAAGATATAAATACCTAACTTTGAGGCTTCAAAGATATAATCAAAGTGCTTCCCCAGCAACGCCAATTAGCAGTAGTAAATGATAGCCCTAAAAAAAACCATACAGAAATTAGCCACAGTGTATTTAAAGCCTTTTATCAACAATATGACTCTCACTTCATGGTGATAAATTGACTCTCAAAAGACATTATACTGAGAGTGTATTTAAAACCTTTTTCAGTCATTCTATCAAACAACTCATTGACAATTTTTTAAGAATACATATCATATGAATCTAAATGACAGACCTCTATCCCAAGTGGAAGTCACTCTTGAGAAATCTCTTCAAGTTCAATTGTGGGAGCCAGCTTATGCATATGAATCTATGTTGAGACAAAAGGCTAGAATTAAGTGGCTAAAAGAAGGGGACAGCAACTCTACTTATTTTCACAGATTGATCAATCATAGAAGAAGAAAAAATGTTATTCCAGGTATTTTCATGGATGGTGTGTGGATTCAAGATAAATTACTCTAAAAGCCACTTTGGTTGTTTGGGTAAATCAGCAAGTTGGTGCAGGGAAGCTGCCCAATTCCTTAATTGCAGTACTTTGGAATTTCCTTTTACTTATCTTGGAATTCCAATTGGGGTGTCCTCTAAGAGCTGGATCGTGTGGCAGCCTATTGTAAGGAAGTTTGATGAGAGACAAACAGCTTTCATAAAGGATAGACACATCCTTCATGGAACTTTGATTCTCAATGAAGCAATAGAGGAAGCTAAAAGAAGTAAGAAACCAGCTTTGGTGTTTAAGGTGGACTTTGCAAAGGCTTATGACTCTGTTTCATGGAACTTTCTGGATTATATGATGGTCAGAATGGGGTTCTGTCCTATATGGAGGAAATGGATCAATGCTTGCAATCAATCAGCTTCTATATCCATTCTCATAAATGGCAGCCCCTCAAATGAATTTGCCCCCACTAGAGGTTTGAGGCAAGGGGACCCCTTAGCCCCTTTCCTTTTCAATATTGTGGTTGAAGGCTTGACTGGCATGATGAGGACAACTCTATCCAAAGGTCTGTACAACAGTTATTTAGTAGGAAAGCAGAAGGTGCCAGTAAACATTCTGCAATATGCAGATGATACTGTGTTTGTGGGAGAAGCTTCATGGGATAATGTGTTTGTCATGAAGGCAATGCTTAGAGGCTTTGAAATGGTATCTGGTTGAAGATTAATTTTTCCAAGAGCAGTGTGGGGATTTTTGGTGGTGATACCAATTGTGTTCTTGATGCAGCTCACTTTCTCAAGTGCAGGCAGATGGAGATTCCCATTCAGTTGTTGGGGATTCCTCTAGGGGCTAAGTCTTCTAGCTGCTTGGTGTGGGAACCTTTCATTAAAAAATTTGAATCAAAGCTGTCTAAGTGGAAGCAGAGAGCTCTATCAATGGCAGCGAAGGTCACATTGATAAATTCAGTGTTAACTGCTCTACCAATTTTTTTATTGTCTTTTTTTAGAATCCTCAAAAAGTAGCTCAATAAGTGAGATCCTTACAAGGAATTTTC
>NC_038254.2:47759581-47767919 GCF_000004515.6 Glycine max | reverse complement strand
ATATATATATATATATATATATATATATATATATATATATATATATATATATATATATATATATATATATATATATATATATATATATATATATATATATATATATATATATATATATATATATATATATATATATATATATATATATATATATATATATATATATATATATATATATATATATATATATATATATATATATATATATATATATATATATATATATATATATATATATATATATATATATATATATATATATATATATATATATATATATATATATATATATATATATATATATATATATATATATATATATATATATATATATATATATATATATATATATATATATATATATATATATATATATATATATATATATATATATATATATATATATATATATATATATATATATATATATATATATATATATATATATATATATATATATATATATATATATATATATATATATATATATATATATATATATATATATATATATATATATATATATATATATATATATATAATGTACAATATTTATTTATTTAAGTGTACATTTATGATAAAAGTTTAAATATTTCTTAAATTTTTTGAAATAGTATGAATTCTATTAAATAGATATAGTCATTAATTATTTTCAAAACTATAATTTAACTTTTTTTAATATATTAGTTTTGTGTAATATTTTTAAAGTTTTGAAGTTTGAATTAATTAACCTCACTATGGCGTAACATCAATTGAATAATCTTGATTTAATAATAATAATAATAATAATAATAATAATAATAATAATAATAATAATAATAATAATTATTATTATTATTATTATTATTATTATTATTATTATTATTATTATTATTATTTATTTTCCCTTAGCTTTAGTTTTATTTTCGTTGCTTACTAATTTTCAAAAAATAGTTATATGTTTCAAACCTTAAATATTATTGTTTACATATTTATTAACTTATCAAAAATGTCGGTCACCAATTATTTGTATTTATTACTAATCTTTAATATGTTGTTAACTATTATATTCTATTTGTATTTATTACTAATCTTCAATTTTCACTTGTCATTTCTCACAAAATGTATTGGATAAATAATTCATGATGTTGATTCAAATGTTTATTCAATCTCACAAAAATCATTCAAAGAAACTCTTAGATTTAAAATCAAAATATAAATATAAATAACACTAAAAATAAAAATTTAAACAAATGTATTTTTATGAATTATGAACATAGATCCACCTTATACTTTATCGATCTAAAATGGCTAAATTCTTAATTTTTACTATGATTAATTACACATTTAAGTATCTTTTTTCATACACAAAAATAAAAATAAAGAATGAAAGAACTGATATTATAATAATGAAACAAAGAAGAAGATAGAAAGCACACCGAAAAGAAATTTGGTGGATATTTACAATCCTTTGAAGTAGAGATCATATAGAAAATGAAACCATCAATTTGATAATGAACGTGAAAATGGTAATACAATTTTAATTATAATCAATGACTATAAATATTATTAATTTTAAAAATAATTTCATTATTAAAAGCTTTAAATAATAGAAAATTTTATAAAGAACCTAGTGACAAAAAGCAAGAAACAAATAATATAATATACTATTTTAATATATAATAATAATAATGTCTAATATTTTATTATATATAATAATAATAATGTCTTAAAAAATTTTAATATATATTATTTTATGGTATATAATATTATAAATATTTTTAGTTATTTTGTGAAATATATACTTTAATGTACCTTATTTTTAATAAAAATAAAATTAAACATGGTCAAATTTTATTTAATTTACTACTAATGTGAAAATTATTATTTAAAATAGTATCAAATTATATAATTAGGATTAATACATTTAAATGACTATGAATAACTTAATTGAAAATTATATTTCACAAATAAGTTAAGTTAGAATTTAGATTTATTTAATTATTTGTTTTAAATAAAGTTCAATTTAAAAACTCATTCATGTATATATAACAATTTTCTATTAATCTTGCTTAATATGATTAAACAGTGTTTTAATACATCTAAATGTTAAATCTTATTGGTATTCATTGTATAACTTCAATGTGGTATTAAAATAATCTAGAATATAATTATTCTTTTTTATCATTGAACAAAGAATTATTTTTGAATACATAATTCAAAATTGAATTATATTGTTAACTTTATCATAGGATAAATTTTGTAACATATATTTTTACATATAGTTATTTTTATATAAAAGTGAAGCGAATAATATTTATTATTTCATTATTAGATTTTTCTTTTTTTAAGAAATTAGCTTATAAAATAAAATTTATTGAAATTCTTATATTTATATTAACTATTAGTCTTCTATCATTAATTATATTTATCTAATTAGTTATAATTTTAAATAATTAACATTGAATATAACTATTAATAATTTTATTTTTATATATATAGATATATATCTAATTTTTATATTTTTTATTTTCACATTATATTATATTATTTTATAATGTTTAATTTATATATATATATATATATATATATATATATATATATATTTAATTTATTATTTTTTCAGAAATATTTTTAGAGTAACTAATTATAAAAATAAATAAATTTGTGCATAGATGGATGTGTGTGTGTGTGTGTGTGTGTGTGTGTGTGTGTGTGTGTGTGTGTGTGTGTGTGTGTGTGTGTGTGTGTGTGTGTGTGTGTGTGTGTGTGTGTGTGTGTGTGTGTGTGTGTGTGTGTGTGTGTGTGTGTGTGTGTGTGTGTGTGTGTGTGTGTGTGTGTGTGTGTGTGTGTGTGTGTGTGTGTGTGTGTGTGTGTGTGTGTGGTTGGTTTTCATGATTTGCAAATTCATTGGTTTTCATCTTTTATTAGTTTCTAATGGCTTCTTTAACATATGATTTATAATTCCAACAAAAGTATGATCAATTTCATTAATTGTAAATACATTTTTCTTTTATTTTATATATGTGGTGTGCTATATTGATAAACTATATTGGTTGATTATGCATGTATTAATAACATTAAAATTTATTTAAATTTAACAAATTATTTAAATATCCTAAAAAAACTAATGATTTAAATAAATTTAAATATTTCTAGAATATCATATATTAAAATTATCAAGTTAAAATTTGTAATAAATATAAACATTTTATTAATGGAAATTAATTTAGACATTTGTGTCATAATAAAACGTAATAAGTGTATTAGAATTTGTATTGAGGAACTGATATTTCAAAATATTAATAATAAATTGTTATGTTATAATTTGTAACCAGTAACTAATAGTTTTAAATTATGATTAATTAGAAGTTTGTGTTGAGTATTGAGTAACTAGTGTTCTTGAAATTTTGATAATATGTTGCGATATTATTGTTATAACTTTATAATCAATAGCTAATTAATTTGTAATTAATAGGCTTAAATTTTATTAATATGTCAATTATTAGAAAATTAACACAATAAAATTTATTATGAACTATGCTTGAATTCTAAAATTTATTGGGCTAAAAGTTCTTTTAGACTTCTTCAATTTACACATTATTATAAACAATAGCAAGAAACTTATAATTTATCGAACAATTTGAAAAGCAAAGATCACTACATAAACATTTGATTTCACACCAAAAAACCTAGTATATAACTAAGAGAAATAGTATGAAAAAACTCTATTTGACATATACTTGTAAATTATACATTTCACACTCTCATTCTACAAGTAGTGGTCCAAAATTGGGACCATTTACTACGAGGATGTAAGCAAGGCTTTTAGCGCATGAAAAAAGGTATTTTTTGTCAACTTATAACCTCTTATTAGTCGATTATGTGCAAATTACAAAGAGGATTCACATAAGCAAATACTGAAAACTTAATGTCAATAATAAAAAAAATCAACCTTTCCACGTTATCATAGGAGAACAAAAATAAAACTTGCATTAGCAATGAGTAGCTCCCTACTTCGATGTGTTCCAAATTTGATGACCTCAACATCCCCCAAATCTTGTTCTAGTTTTTTAATTGGTTTATTATCATAGCTCCTTTAGCACCATTCTCCAATGATCTTTGAATCATCTATAATCCAACAAAACCCAAATCATTAAAAGAAAAACTTGTAGTACCTAAGAAACTCTAGTGGAAAATGAAGAGAATTTCAATAAAAAAAGACTTCACTACTAGAAAATGCACTTTCAACATCGGTTATTTAGAACATTCTACATCGGTTCTAAAACCGATGTTGAAAGTGACGATGTTGAATGTATGAATGTTAACATCGGTTTTGAAGAACCGATGTTAACATACATATGACAACATCGGTTCTCCAAATACCCGATGTTAAACACAATGAACAACAGCAAAAAAAGTGTATGCATGATGAACGTTGACATCGGTTTTCCAGTAAAACCGATGTAAATATGTTAGTTTAACATCGATTTTCTAGAAAAATCGATGTTAATATATGCCCTTAACATCGGTTTTGCTAGAAAACCGATGTCAACGTTGATGATGCATACACTTATTTGGTGTAGTTCTTTGTGTATAACATCGGTTAATTATAAATAACCGATGTTAATATTCAAATATTCACATCGGTTATTGATAATTAACTGATGTTAATGTACACTAGTTAACATCGGTTTTCTACAGATAACCGATGTTAAATTACAAACGCTGACATCGGTTATACACAAAAAACCGATGTTAATATACAAACGTTAACATCGGTTTTCTATTATAACCGATGTTGGTTATGATATTAACATCGGTTTTTGTTAATAACCGATGTTGTTTTCAAATATTTTTTTTATATATACTTTCTGTTTTTACAGTAAACCCAAAATTGTACCTGTCAAATGCAATTTCAGAAGGCCCAATTCACAGCAAATAAAAATTTTATTCTGCTTTCAAGCAGTTTTAATGATAATAAACATCAAATAATTGATTTATATATTATAAAGAACTATCAACAATTGAATTGAATGTTCATGCTACATAGAAAATGTAAAAAATGTCAAAAATGTTAAAAAATGTCCCTAAATCCTAGGCCTGATCTCTAATTCGGAGATAAAACTGTGCCCACTGGATCCGCAATGCTTTTAATCTCTCAGGCTCTAATGGTCTAGGGTCGTTAAAATACTGCATGATTAAATAAATCATATTAAGTTAATAATGTAATACAAATTATAAATAAATCGATTTTCTTTGAAATAAACTTACTGCTTCCCAATTATTTGTAAAAGTTCCTAAAATGATGGTGGACATCTAGTGCATGACATAGTAGCCGCACTCAGTAGTTACTTTTTGTCTATTATACTAAATACATAATAAAATTTGGATATTAATTAAACAACTAGTGTACAGACACATAAAGAAATATATATAAGTAGAAGTTTTATGTAAATGACGTACCTTGACGACAATCCACCTAGCAGAAGCCTTTGATTTAGGCTGTGGAGCATCATCAAGACCCTTGATAGCACTGTCCCATATGAGTAACAATTAAAAACTGGTGTTGTACGTTGAGGTATTACAATGCAAATGTATTGAAAACAACACTAACCTATTAATAATCCTCTTAAGGTAGTTGTCTGGCCTGTTATGCAATGAACAAAACCAGACAACTAAGTGTTCCTTGGGCAGGATGACCACCATCTGCCAGTGTCCGCTGCAGTGGAACCTAAAATGGGTTAGTACATTAGTAAACATTAATTAAATTTTGTTATTTTGTGACTTACCCATTTAGGTAGGCTCCAAGATACACATCGCATTGTGAACTCTGCATCCAACTCTTTATGTAACTTTCAGATTCAAACTGCGATTGCCCAGACCTCTGAATGGACTGAGGCTTGAGGAATCCATAGATATCAGAATTCCCCGCTCGCATACATGTTTCAGTGAGATGCCTGTTTATGTTAAGTCAAAGTTAAATATTTATGAATTGAAAGCCATAACTTAGGTAAATAAAAGCCTTTTATATAAAGACTTAATGAATCCACAACTGTAACACTCATATGCTGAGACATTGACCACCGTGTGCGATTTCGGAGAGGTCTTCGTGCTTTATGTACAGGGGGAAATCTGGATTAACGACCCCAAACACGGTGGCATCCCATCTAACCTGATAAGGCCTCAAGAAAAGCTCTGGGATGGTCAATGTCATCAGATAAAGCGGATCATCGACCTCCGGATCGGGCTTCGGAGGTGGTTTTGGCGGAGACACAGCTACCTGTTCATGAAACAAAGTTAAATAGCCTAATTTGAAAAGAAGAAACATATAGTAAGGACAATAAGTACCTGCTGTGATAAAGACTTGACCAGATGTGTCGGCCAAGCAAGGAAGGTGTGAAGTGTCTGCCCCACTAAGGAAACCTCATCAGTGGGTACAGGAATTGGAGCATCTGCATCTCTAACCTCCTCCACACTCACCTTTACTTGGCCAGGCAACAAAGGAGTGTTATGAACAACAGTGGATCCCTCATAAACTCTCCCAATGGCAACCAGGCGTGCAGGATCTGCTTCTATGTACAAGCCGCACCTGTCAGAGTCACCGATCTCAGGATCGTTTCCTGAGGGATCAACACAACTCCCTTTTTTTCTCACTCGAGGACCGGAGGGACTAGGACCAACCACAGGCTCAGGAGGCACTGCAACTCCCTGAGATTGCATCTGCGATTGAAGGTGGCTGAAGGATGCCATAACCTGCCTTGTCACTTTCTCTGTGATGGACTCCTCTAGCTGGTCCCTGATCTGCTGGGTCAGCTGTTGTAATTCATCAAGAGGCAGGGAGGAAGCGTTGCGGGACGTCCGTGGAGCCGATCCAAGGTATTGCTTGATGGTGACACCGGCTCCAGCAGCACGGACACATCCAGGGTGCTCTGGACGTCCAATAACAACGGCCAGAACATCCTAACGTCCATGGGGGACGAACGATCCCTGTGTGGCCTGCTCCTCAAACGAATCCTGCATAGAAAACACACAGTGGTACATGGCATTCTCAAAATATTCAAACATAATTGTAATGGTTAGTTGAACATGACTTACAATCTTCTCAGCGATTTCCTTTGCGGCCTCAGTCGTCATCTCCCCTGTCTTCTTCGTGCGGGCCATCTTCCACTTCATGTGGCGTCTGACCGGGGATGGAGGGTCGATGACGCCATCAACGCTTCCTGACTGTGCAGCTTCCTGCATCTTCTTCTTGGTCTTCTCAGTCAAGAGCTTCTGCTCCAAATAATCATAACCCCCACGAGACAAAACGTGGGGGGCAGTATTCTGCTTCTGGATGGCCTGTGCCTTCATGCGCACATCCTGAAAAAATTAAACAATAATGTTTGAAATGAGTAGAATGAAATATAACAACATCATGTTTAATATGAAAAACAACTTAAATGGCAAAGGAACATACCTCCCAAGAAGGGTCTCTGCGAGTCTGGCAAAACTGGGCCGACTTTTCCTTGCTGATGCCGTATTTGTCACAGTCAGTGTCCTCGACACCGTCCTGATCGGCTGCAAGGGCCCATTTCCTCGTGAGGTCTGATTTAAACTACCTCTATCTCTCCCCCACGGTCTGTAGTAACTTCTTTTTCGTCCTACTGTCAGAAGCCTCTGGGATATCAAATTTCGCCTGACAACATGAAACAAAGTTTATTTGATACAATAATGAAATTTTTTGGCTATTAATTACACACAATCAAATAAGAAAAGAGAAATACCTGAATATCCTCCTAAATCAGGTCCTTTTGAGCAGTAGGGACCTCCTTCCAGTTCTCGTAGGTGATGTCCACCTTATCACGTGCCACAATCCCCAAATATGTTCTTAATTTCTTCTTGTGGGGATCGTCGGCCTTCCCTGTAGCAGGATCAACATGCACCACAGGTCTCTCAACACCAGGTGGTCTAGTGGACAATGATCGTAGGCGTGAGGCTTTGCGTGTCCGCTTCACGGCAGACGTTGAAGCCGATGCGTCCGAAGTAGGAGGAGGAGGAGGTGGAGGAGGAGGAGGAGGAGTGGAGGCAGGTGGAGAACCCATGATCTTTTATACAATAACATACAAAATTGGATTAATGAAAAGAGGATTAGTGATAAGTTTTTTTTGGAAGGCAAAAGTATAAGATAACCCCACCACATAAGGAAACAAGACAAATTAACCAAAGGACTCTGAAAGATAGGTAGTTGTGCTTTTTAATTGTGATTTCATCCATGTTTTCTTTGATATTGATTTTCTTAGGACTTCATCCATGTTTTGACAGCATTTGATTTTCTTTTTTGCAGAAAAGAAAGAGGGGAACGAGCAACAATTGAAGG